>NW_004955426.1:22716845-22718099 GCF_000276665.1 Chinchilla lanigera | reverse complement strand
ATAATTATACAATCAAGTCTAATGATTATATAATCACTAACTTTGATAATATGAAATTTATATCAATATATTTACACATATATGTTGTACATACACACACCGTCTTAGTCACTTTTTTCTCATCACTGAGACAAAACACCTGATACCCAAAGTTAGAGGGAGAAAGGTTTATTTAGCTCACAGTTTGTAGAGGTTTCAGTCCGTAATCGGTTGACTCCAAGGCAGGGTAGAATGGCAGACAGGCATTACAGAAGAGAAACAGTTCATGTTGGGCAAAAGCTAGCAAAGCAACAAGGGAAGATCATAGCTCTTTCTATCCCTTGTATCTTGTCCAGGCTACTTAGGGTGGTTAGTACTCACACCTTTAATCCTAGTGCTCTTGAGCCTAGCATTGCACCATGAATCATCCCAGTATCACACACGCTAGATCCAGCCATCTCTGAAAAAGCCCCTTGTATGATTGTGCGAGACTGCAGGGGACATCTAAACACAAGCCATAACACACATCTTCTTGAGCAGTGTGAAAAATAGGGCAAAGATAGAAATTAGGTTGCCTGCTGAGTTTTCATTGACATTATACAATCAACACAAATGTATAGTTTTTCTCCCCTTGTTAGTCTCCCAGCATACATTTTCAGCTTCAGTGGTATGTTTATCCTGATGTTCTGCCCTCTTATCTTAAGGGTTCACATTATTTTATTCCTCAGCACACTATGGCTACCTACTGTACTACCTCTGCCCTGCCCCACCCCAACACACGCATGCACACACACACACCCCTAGGGGTTTCCTGTGCATCCCTCTCTCCTAACTCTCACATGTTTCACTCACATTACCTGTCCACATCCTCTACACAGTGAGCCAGAATAAAGCTAGCTAAATATTTCCTTAGTGATTCACACAGCAGCTGAGGATAAGGGGCCACAATTAGTTGTGGCTGCACAGATAAGCGGTACCTCTTGTTGAAGCGGTACGTCCCAATTACTCTACCTAAGAACCTAGTGTAACAGCCCTCCTCCAAGCCACTTCTCCTTCTTTGTGAATGGGACCCCTTTGTTTTCACCTTCCTTTCTGTTTTCCTCATCAGTGATGCTACTTCTCCTCACCCCTGCTAGGGTATTCTCTGCCCCATAATCTGATGATAACAAGAATTTTTCTCTAAAACTTTTAATCATTTAGGATGCCTTTAATAACAATTTGGTGTGGTCACAACTAGAGACCATACTCATAAGCAAAATAAATCAAACATACATG
>NW_004955426.1:22715012-22716745 GCF_000276665.1 Chinchilla lanigera | reverse complement strand
AGAAGAGAAAGAAGAGAAAGAAGAGAAAGAAGAGAAAGAAGAGAAAGAAGAGAAGAGAGAAGAGAAGAGGAGATCAGTAGACCCAGTACTCACATCTTGCACTCTGCGCCTCGTGGTGGTAGGGTGGGGGCACAATAGTCTCTTCACCTCTTTGGGGCTTGTTCTCTTATTTGAAAGGAGAGTTTTTAACTTGAAGTCCTCTAAATGAATAGTCTAACTCAAACAAAATGTAATTTCTTTTCCTAGGTAAATAAATTTTGAAAAACACTGACAAGCTTTGTTTGCCAGTTCCCTAAGAAAAATGTCTTCCAAATAGGTAGTTCTAGGAACTGCCAATCATAGCACTGTCGCCATCAGAGGCTGACCACAGTAATTGTATTTAGTAGGGAAAGGTCTGGAGAGTGAGGTTGCGATCCGAGTGCTGCCTGACATCTTCTGACCCACCCATCCATCCACTTCCAGCATTTTTATGTGCAGATATTTAAATTGCATATTGTTTCCCCGACACTTAAAATGAATTCCATAGAGTCCTCTTTTCAGAGTCTAATTGGGGTTGGTGAGATATGATGACAGGATCAGGGTCTGCCATTAGTTATTTTTCAATACAATTTCCTGATTCAGTTTCACCTCTTCCCACTCATATGGTCCAAGGTGAACAGATGACCCTCTACTCTGAAAACGGCATTTGCTTATTTATTTATTTATTTAGTTAGTTAGTTATGTAGAACCTACTATAAAAAAGCCACACTAGAGTTCTGCCGTTTTATTACCCAAAGTTAATCTGGTTTTGCACTATTTTAGTAAGTAAACCACACTGTAACTGATATGGGAAAGGACTTTTTTTAATCTTGAAAATTATGTTGATTAAGATATGCTAATAAGTTCATAGAATGAATAATGCTATGTTCAATATTACTGTTTTGTACTACATACATAATACTACACTATTAACACTACAGCATTCATTTAGAACAAGAAAGAGTAAAACTTTGTGAAAGTCTCTTGATACCATGGCCATGGCTGCTGGTAACAGAATTTTAGAATGAGTCAGTGCCTTTACTAGCTGAAATGATGAATATTTTACTTTCTAACAAAATGTTTCCATATATAATTTAATTCATTCCTGTGGAATATTAATGAAAGCAGCAGAACATGTGCTCCTCTTGCTCGGGTATCATTGTCCCTGTTCAAAAATGACGGGAATGAATCCCAACCTACTTGTCAATCCACACATTGGGCAAGTCAGACCTGACAGCCAGAAATCCTGGTTCTTGGTCTCCTGATCCCACTAGCACATTATGCCAACCCAGATGGCTCCCAGGGGGCATTAATTCCACCTTTTAGAAATGAGAAAAAAAAGAGACAAACTGCTGGAAGGCCCACCACTAGTTGGATAGAGTGTAGGTGACAAGCAGGTCTTTTGACTTCTCAAGCAGCAGACTGCATCTACTCACAAAAAAGGGAATAAACAACACCAAAGCTAACCTAATCTGAGAAGTAGTAACTATGTAAGGGCAAAATCGTTACATACTTGTAACAGTCAGTGTAAATGTTTAAACAGTAAGAAAATGATCATCATGCCCAAGTAGTACAGTCAGTGTAAATGTTTAAACAGTAAGAAAATGATCATCATGCCCAATGTCACTGGAACAGTTGAAAAAGTCATCATGGCTGACCAGCCCAGTGCTTATTGTTGCATTCCAAACTAAATTTGACAAATTTGGTGAATATAT
>NW_004955426.1:22660946-22713407 GCF_000276665.1 Chinchilla lanigera | reverse complement strand
TACAATAAGCATTGTTAATTCCCTACCACTCTGTTTGTAACTCTGTAATGCCTGTTCTGATCCTTTGCTATTTTGTAAAACGTTGTCAATCTGTTAGTATTTTCCTCCTTTTATTTCTAAAATAAAAAAAAAATAACAATTTGGTGGATAAAAGCTGTTTTTGCCTATGCAATTGAAAGTCAAGGACTTGATTGGTTAGGTTCAATCAATATTTTCCTTAAAAGCAATAAACTGTTATTCGTTTAATAAACATTACATAAATAGATTCAGGTTCTGCCTTTTTTGAGATTTAATCCTTTCAGTAAGTGCATTTTTGAAAGGGATAAAGGAAATGCAAACTGTTAAACATCCGATCGACTTCTTCAAAGACTGGTAATCTTCTCCTCTGTCCTTGGATAAAACTTTCACAGACATAGATTATGGACACTTTTCAAGGAAATATGTGTTTCTGAAGTATTTTCTCTTCTACTGCTCTGACCTCACTGCAGCCATCCCTGCTGCGGCCACTGGCCTATGGGAAGGTTTTTTGTCACCATCTCCAGTGTGCAGAGACTTGTCCCTGCTGCCACACATGCTCTCTGCCGAGTTTAGCTGGGTCATCATCCCTCAGCCACGTGCTACAGCTGCTTTCAAGACCCTGCTCTCCCTCCTTTTGGCTATTTCCACTTTCACCCCTGCTGCAGTGGCAAGGTGGCAGACACTGGCCTAACTACATGAAGTGGCTTTGTTCAGTGTCTCCTAGAGTTCTGACTTCTAGTTTACTTTGTCTTAGACATAATTTCATGGAGGGACTGGCTGATAAATGCCACCCCTATCGGAATAGACGTAATGGCCACAATTGCCCTGCCCCTTTCACCCCTTAGAATGAATTCTTTCCCAAAAATGCCCCTCCTTCCCTAAGCCCACATGCCTGTGCAAGTGTACCATTAGAGCCACCACTGAAGATTTCAGCCTGGGAACAAGAAATGCTACACACATTTTTACCCAACAGGTGAAAAGTAAATGTGAACATTCAGTTAGGTATTGCTAACATGGTCTTAAATGTATCATGTTACAAGCAGTGTCTAAGAATACATAATTTCCCTTAAAAGACCTCTATCAAAAGGACAGTTTTCTACAAAATAGCATTTAAAAAAAATAAAGTATTTAAAAAACATTTGAGCGTATGGCTCTGGAGGAAAAGCAGAAGCTGGCATGGAAAATCTGAATGTACACAGGATTTGATCCAGATGATCTCAACTATTAAGGGAATTACTTAATGGCTATTCTCCTGTTCTTGTTTTGTCACTCTCCATCCAACTTTGATGTGGATATACCAGCTCGGTGCCTTTGATTATAAACAGAGCACTACTGGAAAATTGGGAGTTTGGAAAAGATCAACAGTGGTGATTGAATGAATGGCAACAAAGGCTATATAAGGAAACAGTCAAGGAGATAAACGTCTATATTTACATGAAATATATTTAGCATAAACTCACGTCTGAAATGTATATATGTGCATGTATATAAAACAGCTACTGATAAACAAATATTTCACTTTTACATGTGACATCTATTATGTGTTGTTCTGTGAAAGACGAGACATTAGGGCTAGAAGGGATTGGAAGCAAGATCTAATCCATTTGCCTCCATTTAGGCAGACGAAATCCTAGACAATGCACTTAAGAAGTTGTCCAGCTTGGCAAATTTTTGGCATAACCACAAAAACTTCCAACTTCCTCCACATTTATCCTTGCCAATTAGGGTCTCCTTGATGTTCTGCAGGCAGGCATAACTGCAGCTAGGTAGAAACATGGATTGACATCCTATGTGTAAACTATTATTTATTTATACTGTAGAAACATTTAAGAAACTAACAGTATGTTAATGTATTGTGTCTGAAAGAATGAGAGGGAAGAGGAGATGACAGGAAGTATTTATTTGGAAAGGAACACAATCAGCTTGCTTTTGGATATTCTGAGTTTAAGGTTGTAGTAAGATTGCTACAAACTATGATACCCAGCAGAGTTAAAAATGAAATCCTAGAAGACATGTCAGGGGATAAAATACAAATTTGGGGAATAACTCTCTGAATAATACTAATGGGGCATTGGAGCAAATCAGGTGATTATAAACGAGAATTTGAAAGGGTAAATGAGAAGGGAGAGGAAATGGGAATATAGGAGAAATGTGGCTCAGCATGAGTCTTGAAAATGTCTTATTTACAGAATATAGACAAAAACATAGGAAAGGAACCTGAGGAGTGATGAGAAAGGCTGTGGAAAACAGGAAAACAACTTTTCAAGAAAGTCAAACGAATCAAAAAAGGCAGGACTTCAGGTTGCCCAAGCACAATGAAGCCTTTCCCCAATACATCTTGAAATCAACAAAATGAACCATTAAAAAACATGCAACAAAAATTCTGTAGCAGCAACCAAAATAGAGAAGATTTCAGGCTTATGACAAAAACTTCAAAAAATATTGACTGATAAAAGACACGGAAAATTATGCAATAGAATGGCACAGTTCACCATGGCAAGGATACTAACTCGATATCCATCTCCAGGGGCCACATGGGCGTACCTAGTTCAACCAGGGTCAGCACATGGGTATCCCAAAATTAAGAGAGAAGCTTACTGTCTGAATAGTAAGTCACAGAGAATGTTGGAACATAGTACAAATCACAATATATCCCCTCTACTGGTATAGAAGCCTCCAAACCTAAAAGTGAAATTGCAGAATAGATTCAAAGTTCAAGGGTATAACCCAATAGGACTAGAATACAAACTCTTAGTGCAGCAGAGGAAGGTTTTGTGCACTGAATAAACAAATTTCAGAAATAGCTTCTGAGCCCTGAAATTTTAACAAAATTTGCACAATACCTTAGTGAGGCTCTATCTTGCATTGCTGTGCCTGTAGACAATAGAAAAACTGAAACAAACATAAAGCAACTCTCTACAGTCATGGTTTATTAGGAAAACAAATGGGTCTCAGATGAGAAGGGAGATAAGGAGACACCTCCCTTGCCTTAGGGCAAGTAATAGGTCTGGACCAAGAGGACAGTTGAGCAAGATGAAAATTAGGACCTCGGCGCGCGCGCGCGCGTGCGCGCGCGCACGCGCACACACACACACACACACACACACACACACACACACACCCTACAAGCCAAAAGATAAAGACACCAACTCGCAAAGAAAGAAAAATACAAGTCAGAAGGAAATTCTTCACAAATGTGCTGAGCTACATTAAGAAGATAAATTCAATAGAACAAGGACGCATTGTTCAAGATGTTTAATCAACAGAAAGAAATAAATGGAAAGTTAGGAACCAAGAAAAACTGAGAGAGAAAAGGTCATTATTATGTGTCTATGATTAAATCTGAAAGTATAAGAAACAGGTTAGATCCACCTAAATATAAATCCACCAATAGATTAAAAAAATGGGCTCAGATTTAAAAAATTAAAATTCATAAAGACTAACACAATCAAATAGAAACTAATTGATATAAAGAACAAAATTAATACAACATAACAACTAGTTTTCCTGAGTGAGTTCAACAAGCGGGACAAAAAAGTAACAAACAACAGAAGATGAGAAAAAATTTTACTGGAATGAGAAAAAATAATTCAATCTGAAGATCACACTACTCTGTGCTTTAAAAAATTAGTAAAGACCATTTATACTGCTAAGACAATGGATTTCAAGAATAAGGAATAGAGCTCTCAAGATTTCGAGAAACAACAAAAGCCAATCATCTCAATGAGGGGCAATGTCAAATGCAACTCAATCTCGATGCCAGAAGACAACATGGAAGTGTCTACAAGGTTCTGAACAAGAAAGCAACGTCCCAAAATTGTCAGAACTAGAAAAACTTGGGTAGTAGCCAGAAATTGTTTCTTTAATTAGTACATGCTTATAGTACACATCTTTGTATTACATGGGGAATTGGTCCATGTACATAATAACACTTCAATTCCTTTCCCTTCCTTCCCACTCCACTCACACCTCTGGATCCCCTTCAGTTTTCTATTCCTTGTTTTGTTTTGTTTTGTTTTTGCACATGTTTGCAGAATGTTTATATTCCTTGTGTGGAGCTGAAAAAACTGTTAGAAATATCAAGTCACCCACTTAAATACAAATTGTATTTGTTAATTTTTCCTCAATAAAGCCATTTTAAAATACCACAATAAAGCCTTTATAAGTTTTTCTTAGTTGATTTTTAAAGAGAACACAATTGAGATTTAATTTATGAGTATTCATAAATTTTCATGTACAGCTCAGTGAATTTTGAGCCGTGTAACCAGCACCTTGATCAATATTTCCATCACCACCACTGCAATGTTGAATGAACTGAAGGGATGAGAGGAAATATTTTTGTGTTAGGGAGGAAAATGCTCAACAGTTCTCATCAGTTCTTATGTTACTATTAGCTCTCTTTTGTTTTGTTTAATTTGAAAGTGCTTTTGTCAGACTGGGAAAACTCTCTTCTATTTCTAGTTTTCAGAGAGTTTTTACCATAAATAAATATTAAGTTTTATCAAATTCTTTTGCTCCATCTATTACTTTAATCACATGCTCTTCCCTATTTCATATTTAATTTGCCAAATTATAATGATTGGTGTGCCAATACTGCACCAAATTTCCTTGACCATATTTGTTATGATGTTTAACCTTTTTTTGTATTGCTATTTGTTTGCTTTTGTTTAGAATTTTTTCATTGATGTTCATGAGGGATATTGGTCAATTGTTTTGTTTTATACTTTCTTTGTTGAGTTGTGGTAGCAGAATTTCTCTGACTTCATTAATTGAACGGGAAAGTATGCTCTCCTCTTTTATTCTCTGGAATTGTTTCTAATTTATATTATTTCTTACTTGAATGTTTAGTGGTATTTAGAAATGAAGCCACTTGGGTTGGTCTTTCATTTGAGAGAAGATTTGTAACTATGGCTTTGAGTTTAACAAACATAAATACATTCTCATTTTCTATTTTTTCCATATTAACTTCATAAATTTGCCTTTTATATTGTTTGATAAATTTTTCAGGCCTATATCTTGTAATCTGAGCACCAACTTTGAAAATAGCAATACACAGTGTATTAATCATTATTACTTTCCTGCTATCTTGTTTTGAAATTTTTTATTTTTGTTTTTATTGTTTTTTTCCCTTTAAAATAAAAAATTGCCTTTTTAAAGAACATTGTCCCGGGGCTGGGGATTTAGCTCAGCGGCAAAGCACCTGCCTGGCAAGTGCAAGGTCGTGAGTTCAGTTCCCGGTACTGGAGAAAAACCAAAAAAAAAATAAAAAATAAAAAATAAAGAATATTGTCCCTCTCTCAAAGTTTTCTGATGTATTAACAAAAAAAAAGGATCACAACACCCCCTTAATATAAAGAGTATTCTTGATGTATCTATACAGGTGTTACCTGATGTGCATTTCTCTCTCTTTAAAATCAGCCTTGCCATGGGTTTGTTGATCACATTAGTACTTTAAAGAAGTAAATTTTGCTCTATCAGTATTGTCTATCATTTAGATATTTTCTATCCCATTGAATTTTGCTCTTCTTTACATTATTTCCTTCCTTCTATTTTCGTGGTTTTGCAAAAGCAATAAATTGATTTCATTTGTGAATTTTAGGAGGCTTCATTGTACAGAGACTGGAAATCAGACACGCTGAGTTTTGGTGATGAAATTTGTTATTCTTTTTGACCATCTAGTAGATTAACTCAATTTTTTTATTGGAGAGTTTTCATAGTGTTTCACAACCAACACATATACACATGCCACCACATTATGATTCTTGAAGGGAGCCAAACCCATCTCCCATTAGACACGTGGGAAGTTCCAGAAACTCACTTCCTCCAGAAACAAGATGCATGTTCATGTGCTAGGCTGAGCCAGTTGGACATGGCTCTCTTGTGGCAGAGGACCACCAGAGGTTGTGGTGATAGGAGCAGTTGTAGAATTATTATTTTTATTTTTTTTATTTTTTATTTTTTAGAATTATTTTCTGAAGGCGGTGATGATGAGGGGGTAGGGGGCATCCAGGTTCTGTTTTCCACTGTTGGTAAAAGCTGCAAGTGCAAAGCTGCCAGGAAGTATCCTCATCCATCCACCTCTGGCTGGTTAAGGCTCACTCTCAGCTACAGCCCTAAATTCATGTGTCTTAACTTGCCTAGAATTCTTTGAACAACCCAGCAACATAATCAGTTCATTCCCCTCTGATATCAGCCAGCATTGATTTCTACTGCTAGCAATCAGGAACCCTGTCATAAGTTGAATCCAACTTACAACAAAGCTCTACAAAACGAGCTGAGTAACTCAAGATTGTTCAACAATCTCAAATATCTTTTCTACTCAACTATTAAACAAAAAAATGATGCCTGCATTAATATAATTATGAATATTTGCAAGATAGTATATACAAAATACCAGATATGTATTTGGTTTTTTGTTGTTTTGTTTTTTGTTGTTTTTTTGTGTGTGTGGTACCGGGGATCGAACTCATGACCTTGCGCTTGACAGGCAGACACTTATGTCACTGAGCTATATCCCCAGCCCCCAAGATATGTATTTGGTAGTGAATAAAATTAATTTAATGAAAAAAATCATAAGCAACTCACACTTTGATTCAGTCTCACTTAAAAATTCTTGTTGAATTTCTATGTCATGAACCATGATGGTTAATAAGAAATCTTTGGGTGGAAGTAAACAATGTAGCCTTGACTCTCAAGATTTTGAATAAGACAGGCATAGAGTTTAACTCCAGAGGGAGTAGGGTTGCGATATGATTTTGTCTTTCTAGAAGTTAGAAGACAAGTTGTTTATAAGATAGCAAGTAGGAACCAATAAAGAAAGAGAAACTTGAATGAAAAAGACTGTTGACAAAAGTGCTCTAAAGATATTAAGGCTCTGGATTAGAATTATCTTTGGCTGTAAAAAAGAGAAAACCAGACAGAGCATTTTACACATCAGTTCCTATGAGGCATAAAAAATAAGAAGTATTAGCAGGTGGAGGAAAGTTCCTGTTTAAGTTATATCTATACATACTCTGTACCTTGTCATCATAAAATTGTTTATTGAAAAAGGCAAGAAGCTCTTCTGTGATTTTCTGCCCTTAACCACAAAAGTTTTATAGTTATCTTCCATGGAATGTAAACCTTGACTGCAAAGCTATGATAACTACAAATCTTCCTCTGCATAGTTGTTGTAAAAATATATTTATGAACATATTATGAACATATTATGTTCATTATAAAGTAATTTTTGCTCAAACTGAAACTAGAAATTTCATTTGACACAACTATTCCCCTGATATGTAACTCCCTGAAAGAGTTAAAGACATTATATTACAGTGAAACATGCCCACCCATGCTTACAGCAGCACAACTCATAATGCCCAAGTCTTAGAAGTGGCCTATATGTCCATCAACAGGTGAATGGATAAAGAAAATGTGGTATTTACACACAAGGAGTACTACTGTGCCATAAACTTGAGTCACTAGTGCCTCAGACCAAAATATTAAGTGAAATAATCAGACACACAAATTTAAATATTTCAAAACATAAATAAAGAGCAAACCGAATGATAGATGATAGAAGGTAGGGACAGATATTTCTCAAAGGGGAAAGAAATCAAGAGATGGCGGAAGGAAGAAGGGAGGGAAAGGAGAAGGTTTGTAAAGTGATTGAGATGTGTCATGTACATGTACCAATGCCCAAGAGGAATGTGAGCAATATATACAGCAAACAGGTACAAAAAGGGGAGAGAAATGAGGGAATCAAGAAGTGGGGAGTGAAGGCAAAGGGTGTGAAAAATTAAGATGTGTTGTGTACATTTACCGGCTCTGCCTGAGGAATGTAGATATTGTATGCTGCAAACATGCACTAATGAATAAAATAAACAAAAAGTTTTGTTAAAACAGATTTTGTACTAATTGGAGAAAATATTCTTGTAAAGTGCAAGGTACACACCATCTTTGTGTGGAGGATATCTAACTCCATGGAGTTATTAATGGTATTTCCTAACTCACCACTATTTATGTAGCAGATCCTCCTTTTTCACTTGCTTTTTCATACACCTGGTTTTAAAATGCAATCTGTGATTCTAACATATTTGCTTCTAAACAGAACATGAAGCTTGTTCACTTTTTTCTTCTTGTTTTCTAAAATGCAGTTAGGAAGAGCAGTAGGATTGGTGGGCCAACTCAGTGGGGTTCTGAAATGAAATACAGAGAAGAAGACATAACCAGGCACTGTAGACACCACCACACCAGAAGGCTGGGGAGAAAATGATAGGACAGAGAAGTAAGATACTAACTCAAGAAAGAAAAGAGTGAAGAAAAAATCTTAATGGGGAAGGCTCACATTTATTTCTAAAATGAGGAGTAGGAACCCATGAAGACATAATAGAAAATTCCTCCGAAGAGGAGTAAGAGTAATGAAACAAAATCTTGGAACAACTAAGAAAATATGGAATCAAGGCTACACATTATGGGACTGGCATTTGAAAGGAGGAGAACACTTCTTCCTTGAGAATAAAGAGAAGGAGCAGATGATGGAAATTTATGGGCACAAATGTTCATGTTCAAGACCTTCAGTGTTTCAGTAAGTGAGGAAGGAAGAGAAGTTAGTTTGAGTTCCGGAGGAAAATGGAGCACGTTCTGAAACTTCTCAGAGAGAATCCTATAGAGAAGCATCAAGAATTGAATTAAGTAGTGGGCTACAGTAAGGATACAAACGACAGAACAATGGATCCAATTAGCAGTTTCTTGACCTTTTCTGGCTACATGTATGTGTAGAGAATGTCTAACAGCCTTTGAAGTATGAGGAACATTGGCCTTTCCTTGAAGTTACAAAGCTTGTTGAAAGACCCAAGAATAATACAGAACCACATAGAATGAATAGAACCGGAGGCAGTGCGGCCCATATGCTTAACTGCAGGACAGCCTGGTGGAGATATTTGACAATACTACAAGAGGTCCACCAACAACTTGAAAATGTGAGAAAATGAAATGTCCTTAATGTTTTGAATTTTGGAATAAGTACACAATAGATCAGAAATAAGTGTTGCTACCATCCTAATGAGAGTGGTTCCCAGCCTGCTGGACCAGGTGGTATAATCTGAGTAAATATATTAACATATGCAAGGAAAGTGTCAACCAGGCCAAGAAGTGGAGAAAAAGAGCTCTGTTGAAGGAGAAGGTCACCTTTATCTGTGGACTTTGAGTTTCCCGGTCCTATTGGCAAGGTCATCCCTGAAGTAGAGGGATGTGACAACTGTTCTGGGCCTTATGTTATTTGCTTCACATCTCCCTTAGTGTCAGCCTAGAGAGAGCCCCATCGTCATTTGATTTCCTGCCATGTGGCTTTCCTACAGGCATATCACACTCAAGACCTGTTGTCATGAGTGTTCTGGTCACTGAGACAATTCTTTTCTATTATAAATGTAGTAACTAGTATTTATTTATTTTTGTTTGTTTGTTTTTTCCAGTACCGGGAATCGAACTCACGACCTTGCACTTGCCAGGCAGGCACTGTGCCACTGAGCTAAATCCCCAGCCCCTAAATGTAGTAACTAGTGACCTATCTTATGAGTCAATCAAGTGAACTTGGCTGTCTCAAGCCCACCTCTGAAAGCCAGCCCACTAGAAGAGCTAATCACAGGTTTCTGAGTCTGCAAGGTTGAGATAACACCATATATGGAACTCACTGAGGTAAGGCTCTGTCTTTTCAGTCAAGCCGGGCACTCTGGCCTCCCTGTGAACATTTTGAGACCAAGAAAGGTGATGGTGTATGTACAAGGACACGAGTGTGTGTGTGTGTGTGTGTGTGTGTGTAACAGATTGGAAGTGTTTGCACCTTTCACTTTGACTTGTCATATGGATGTTCTTTCCAGGCCCTCCAGGTGGCCTAGGAAGGTAGAGTCATTTATGATAAAGGAAAAATGCCATGCATGTAGCAGGGTAAATCCCATGCTGAAATAAGATCGGGGACATTGTGTAGCCTTTGAGAAGCCAAGAGGCACCAGCTTTGTACCTCTGACTTTTTTGATAAAACTGTGGCTGATGACTCTAGATTGAGAATTTTCCATCCTTGCAAGGCAGTTAGAATTTTGCAACAAAAAGAGATATTCCCTCAAAATTCTCACCCAAAGTGGACTTCTCAAAAGTCTTCTAGCCACAAGACTGGATCCCTTCAGGCCCCGGGAGGTCTTTCCTGCTTCAAAAAACAGGAGCTTGCCAGGCAGGTGAAATGCCTCCAGGAAGAGTTCAGATTTTAATCTCCAGCACTGATGTCTGTGTGTATGACAGCTCTTTGCAGTCCTCTGCCTGACTACAAGATAAACACAGGGAGTTTAGCATTTTCAAAAAAAAAATCTATATCCATCTGGATATCTTCTCACTTTCTTCACCTCCAACTTTCACGCTGGAGATTTTATGTATGTTGCGAGGTCAGGTATGGGAAAGAAAGAGAATGGAAAGATTATTTTTTTAACATAAAAACTATGACTGATCTACCCAAGATATTCTCCAGCTATGTAACAAGAAAAGGCACAAATGCACATACACTAATGGAAACCCCTGGGTTGTCAGAGACAGGACTGGCTGGCGGGCTCAGGCAGGAAGAAAGGATTAGATGGGTGTGTGTGAAGCACATCAGGGCCTGTGACACCTGGAAAGTGGAGGCTGACAGCCCCATGGCTCCCCAGAGAAACTGACTAGAAACCAGATCCCAGGGAATAAGAAGAGAGCCTGGCCCCAAGGCCCTGACCCCTGCAGGAGACATCAAGTAGGGAGAAAGCCACACAGAACACCCAGGACAGAAACGTCCCTGGGCTTAACTCCAAAGACACAGTACAAACAGTAATTGGTAGATCTAATGCCAAAACTGATGCAGGCTTTTCTGTGTACAGGAAGTCTGATTTTCATAACTGGATCTAGAGCTACAAGAATATTATAAAATATGGTAATTTAATGAATCAAGACAATATAAAGATATTTTAAAATTTAAAACAAATTTAGAAAGGTTTCTGTGTTCCTTGGAGATGAGGTTTTGGGACCAGAGAGAGGCAGATTATATGAGCCAGGTTTGTGGGTTCCCCTCCCACCCACTCTTCTGGCCCTGTGAGGGTGTTGGAATGCTCCCGACTCCCCCTCAAAAGGTACTCCTCTGCCTTAGTGTCATTCAGGACACTGAGGGTCCTTGGCAGGTGCCATGCCAGCCGGTGCCTGGTCAGGAGCTGGACACACTGCTGGGTGCACCCACACCAACCACAACCAATACTCACATGGGCTAGTAGAACCCAGAGTTCTGTTCATCTTGCCAGAATTCAAATGCACCACAATTATAGCATAATAGCAGCAAACTAGGCTTCTCAGGACAGGACTCTTGTTCTTGTACTGTCACTTAGAGTGACCAACACACCATAGATTAAATAGTAAAGAAATTAGAATGTGAGGCAGTTCCAGATTCATCTATGCAGCTAAATGATGTGTTCAGAACCCCAGGATGTTTTCAGTTGTCCATTCTGCCATCCCCAGTGTGTTGAGTTGTTGTTCATAAGGCTTGTTATCTCATGGTCACAAGATGGCTACTGTTGCTCAAATGTCCATTTTTTAATGATAGCATCAAAATCAGATAGAGAGAAAAAGAGAAGGCCTGTTTTATTTCCAGATTCTCTCTTTTTAAAAAGAAAATATGTTTCACAAAGACCCCTGCTTCTTCACATCACCCTTCTCCATGAAATTAATGTCCCTGTCTGTCCAAGAGAATTATATCACTTCAATTGCAAAGGAAGTTTGAAAAATAAATGCACAGCACTTAAACCTGTCATGGGAAGCAGACTTGGACTAAAAAGAAAAAGAGAGAGAAGAACAAGTGACTGTAGTAGGCAACTTTATCTTTTATAGACTACGGTAATAGAGCAATACGTCACCTCAAAATTCAGTGGCTGAAAAACTAATTTGCTATTTTCATGAATCAATGGGCTTGCTGCACAGATCTATTAAGTTGGGGCAGGCTCAGCCATTTGTGACCGCACTGGCTCACATGTCTGCAGTCAGTCAGAGGGTGGGTTGGTTGGGGCTGCTTGGTCTAGAACAGCACCAGCTAGTGTGACCCACGTCAGGCACATGACTTCTCACCTTCCAGCAGACCCGCCCAGGCATGTTCTCAGGATGTAGGCAAGGCGTCCAGTGAGAAAACAGAAGCCAAAAGGCATGTTGAGACCCAGGCACCACCTGCAGTCACTCTTACCCTATCTATTGGCCAGAGAGATTTCAAGTTAGCCCTGGTTCAAGGGGTGAAGAAATACAGTGGAAAGGCCTATTGCAAAGAGAGTTTATACAGTTGAGAAGAACTGAGGCCATTCTTATAGATCATCCATCACAGCGACCAGTGCAACTCATTGGGGACTCATTCTAAATGTACAGCCATGGACAGGTTATCTAACCTCTTGGGCTCAATTTCCCCACCTGCAAAATGGGGATGATAATAAAATCTAGCTTACAGGCTCTTATACAGATTATCCATGTGTTGATCTACGTCAAGTTGCTTACCAAGATGTTGTCCTTTGGTAAGTCACCATGTACTAACCAATGTGAGTCCTCGTGATCACTGGCCAATGACCAAGCACAGCAGCCCCACACTTAAATATTTTATAGAGAGAATCATAACCAGTTAGAACTTTGATGCTTGAGTCAGAGCATGAATTGTACACTCACATGTCCTCAATTCACTTTACAATGCACCGTGCTGCTCACCCATTGGACATACACATATAATGTCACCCTTGCTTTATTTAAGTAATTCTGTCTGCTAAGTGAAATTTCTCTGAGGGGCTTCTGTACACTGAAGAAGCTCCCACACTGTCAGCATGTGAAAGCTATCAACATTTAAGTTATACACTCTTCTTTAAAGTGTGTGTAACTTCACATTTTTTGTACCCTATAAATATGGGGATGCTTCAGGCTTGAGGTCTGGCTAGGGTGGCCCAAGTTTCTACACTGCCTTCATGGTGCAGGTGAGAGAGAGAGTCAGGAGGAAGGGGAGAAAACAGCCGGGAGCACAGCTTTGCTTGCAGGGCTTCTGCCTGCCTTATAGTTTCAGGCGGCAGCCTGGAGCAGAATAGTGTGGGCTCCGGCCAGCCTGGCTTTCTATTTAGTTCTCTGCTCCTGCTAAGTCCAGGTAAATGAGCAAGCAGATTAATCCACTGCCCATGTGTCAGTGCCACACAAATTCATTTGGCTTTGACCCTCAGTTAAGAGCACTTTGCCTGTGCAATTTTACAGGACTGAGGATTCAGATACATGCACACACATACACATTAGCAAATATATGCAGTTTTGAAATGGAAATAATTTCATGAGACAATATTTACCTTTTATATATGCAGTGTCCTCTGGTGTTTCTTCTTTCATTGTATTATCTTTCTTATTTGTATTTTCTTTTTTGAAATGCTGCTCATGACAAACTGGTTGAAAAATAGTATCTAAGCACTTGAAAAACACTGACATGTATCATCCTATAAAGAGCATTGTACAAATTCCCTCTCTTTTCCAGATTTACTGGAGGGACAGCTTCAGAAGGCTCTGTGGCAGAATCTGTCTACAGGGAGGTTAAAAGCAGGGAATCCCAGGGCAGGGAGGGAGGGGAGGCTGGGTTCCACATCTGGCTTGGGCATTTATTAACTCTGTCACCCTGGTATAGTTCTGTCAGCCCTGGATCTTGCTCACCTCTTGAGAACATGAGGAGGCTGATGACCCTTCACCACTGTATGCATTTGAAATGCAGTCACTTAGTCCAGCTTTTAGTACAGTGAGGCAGACAGAACTGCTCTTACTATTCCTTTGGGAACCACTGTCACTCTTTAGCTGCTTGGTGAAGCTATTTGGTCCCATTTGTTTCTGACAATCAGCAAGGCCTGCTAGCACAAATGGATGCAACACAAATAAGTCTTGGTACCAAATGAACAAACTGAGGGCTACACCTTAGCCCCCTATTTCAGAAGGTTTGTGGAGTCACAACCCACTCAACCATCCACAAAGAACTTGTGGATATATACTAATCCAAAGTTATCTCTTTCTTTTTTTTTCAGGATGCTTTTTCTGGGATTGACTTCAAATCCTGTGGAACATTCACTGACTATCCTCAACAAGAGCAAATCCTTAAATGTTCAAGCCAAATTAGATATGGGAAGAAGCCAGAATTCCTTTGATCCCAGATGTGGTGGCAATGGAAATGTGCCACTCCAGTCTACTGCTGGAAGCATAATTGACAGATGGCCCCAGCTGCTGCCCCTTTGGCCTGTGCAGCTTCTAGCCTATGGCTGATCATGATAGGATGTGAAGGAAAGGCCTGGTGAAAGACAGGACTGGTGTTTTAGTCTCTTTCATCATCACTGGCATCATGGGCTGGCCAAATATCTGCCACCCACATCTTAAACGAGGAGAGCTTTATTGTGGCTTATAGCGTCACAGGTCTGGGTTCATACACATTGGGCCAGCTCTGAGGGGAAAACAGCATGGTAGAAGAGCCTGGCAGAAAAAAAGCTGCTCACATCATGGAGATCAGGAAGCAGAGAGCGAAGGGAGGAGCCAGGGAGGGAGATGCACCCTTCCAGGTCATGCTCTCACTAACCCACCTCCAATGAGGCCCCACGACAACAGCAAATTAGCTATGGTGCCCCCATGTCTAATCACCTTCCAAATTCCTGAGGCCTTGGAGGCCATTTTAGATCTAAATCACAGTAATTGGTCAATCTGTTTAATTCATATTTAGGGTAAGAGCTTGAAATCGCCATAAAATAAGTAAGGTGAAGGTAATGCTACCTTCTATAGCGAGGCCTAAATATCTACTAGTTCAAGAACAGTCCCAAGTTACCCTTGCAAGGGCCCCAAAGGGATTCCTCACATGTCGGCTTTGTTCTCATTCTATTCTGGATTCTACTTCATACCCACACACAGAGCCAGCAGGAAAAATCCCATGACAGCCAGTGCCCACTCTGGGGACACCAGAGCTACACTGTACCACAGGGAACACTCCAGGGTACTCCAAATCCTCTGGGTCTTCTTGAAGCTGACCAAGGTCTTACCCCCCTCCAGAGAAACACAGAGGAGATAAAGGGGGTGGTTTCCTCTCAGACTCCATGCCATAGTCTTTATGTGGACTGCCTGGAAACACCTCTTGGGACTAGATAGTTTTCATCACTCTGCCACTCACTTCTTTTATTGCTCAAAACGAGTCCAGGAGACTGATAAGAACAAGTCGCTTTTACTTCAGGTAAGTTTCTGTTTCTATCCTCATTCAAACTCCATGGGCCCTCTCCAGGCAACAAACTATATTTCTTATTTTTAGTATTCTTTTGTATATGTTCCTGTTGTATGAATACTTGGTGTTCTGGCATCTGGAGCTTTGCTCTTCTGGAGAGGCTGCTCCTCCCAGGGTCAGTTCCTAGTGACAGCAATTGCCTCCCCTAGCTACACTTTTCCTAGGTATATCAGTTAGAGTGCTCTCAAGGAAAATACCAAGAGACCCTACATAATTATAAAGAGGGTTTGATTAGATCGGCTCACGCTATCAGAGGCTGAATAACCTCCACAATGGCCATCTGCACCCAGGAGAGCTGGAGGATCCAGTATCTGCTCAGTCCAAGAAGCTGAAAGCCTCAGACCCTGTGGGACAAGTGATGTAGTCCTTCTGTGGCTAAAGACCCAGAAGCTCTCTGGAAAGTCTCCAGGGTGAGTCTATGTTGAGAGGCTGAGGAAGCTGGAGAGAGATGTTCACAGGCAATGACAGCAGCAAACAATGCACTTGCTTAAACCGTGAGCTTGGATGGCCTGGCAGGCTTCCTCTTTCCCCTGGACCAGGTCTACTAGAGAGTGCCTACTTTCAGGGAGGGTCTTCTCCCTCAGTTTGCTGACCCACGTGCAGATAATCTCTGGACGTACCCTCACAGACACATCCAGAAGTATGCTTTAATAATTCCTAGGTTGCATTTGATCCAATCAAGTTGACAAACAAGACTTGCCACCACAATAGACAGACAGACCAACCCCATATCCACTGACAGCCTCCTTTATGGAGCGCTCATAGGTTAAGCCTCCATGCTTTTCCTTCTCACCCTGCCCTAATCACCCTAAGGCCAAGTACTGGACTACTAGGGTCAGTCCTACCAGCTAATCCTAAACCTGCTTAGCTTGCATACTCTGCCTTGCCTACCTCTTTCCAAGGTACACACACACACACACACACACACACACACACACACACTGTCGCCCATGTTTCCCCCTCATTCTTCTTTTCCCTAACTCACTTAGTATTCCCTGTGTGGCTCTGGGTGACTTAGTGTACCCTCTTCTCTTGGGAGCTGTGAGTAATAAACCATCTCTTCAAAGCCAGTCATCTCCTGATCTGTCTGCTTCTCCATACCTCCACAACAATAAAACCTTCCTTTAAAAATGAACAGGTGTTGGGGATACTCCAATGTGGGGCACCCATGCTAGCAACAGCCAGCCCAAACTTTGTGTTAAGTATTCAAATAACATTGTTTTTAAAGAGTACCTCATAAACAACTTCTCAACTGGTTTAACTCTATTAGTGGCTGTCTTCATCTCAGAGACAAAAATTGGGGTTGTTTGAGCAATGGCAACATTGCTGAATGATTGTAATGCTGTGTGCAAGGCTCTGTAGTCAGAATGAGGAACACAGAATATACTGCTGGTTTGAAAGAGGTGTCAAAACACACACTAATAAAAAGAGCAATCATGGGCTTTAATACTTCCTGAGCTCTTGCTATGTGCCAGGCACCAGGGTAGGCAATTTTCATACATTAATTTATTTAATCCTCATGTCAACACTGAGGGTGATCCCCATGGTAGAGACCACTGTGATTTCCCTGTTTCACAGACAATCTGAGATTAACAGCCTGGAAATTTATGTCATACAATATTAGAGCTGGAAATAACTTTAAAGGTCAACCTTCTACTTTTCAGTTGAAGTAAATATCTTTATATGTCCTACTCAACTTGAAGGTTTTGTTATTTTTGAGCATAATTCCCCAATAAGGCATACGTACTCTGATTCGCTAGGAGTGAGTTCTGACTGCTTGACCTTTAGCCCAGCAATGTCATTTATGGGAAGTGACGCCTCCTATAATAATATCAAACCCCATAATCCATCATGAATACTTTGAAAGCACTAAAGGGAAATGTGTTACAATAACCAAACATACCTAGTATATATCACCCAGCTTGCCTAAATATTTCCCATTTATGCTATTTTGAGAACTGGCTCCTAGCCCAGTTCCGACAACAGTGTTCACAATTAAGTGAAAGAACATGTGAGTATAGTAGTTGAAAATACAATCCCCCCTCAGAGGAATATTAGTTATGTGTTTACTCTCTTATGTATATGAGATCCCCTTTTAAGAATTTAAGAAATATGGATTCTGCAATTGTCTCGCTTACAGGAAAAATGTGTGTCCTATTAGGTTTCTAGAAGACAATAGTATGTCAACTCTCGTCAGCCTTCCCTGCAAAGATTGTGCAGAAGCCAAGCCCAGAAGCCCCTCCTCAGACTACTTCTCCCACAGCAACTGCCTCGCCCTTGGCAAAGGCACAAACACTTTGTTCTGTTCAACCCTGGTCACATTAATAAGCCAAGTGTCCTAGACAGCAGCAGTTACCACAGAACTGTCTCAAAGCCAGCTCGAAGGGCACCAGGAGCTCAGTTCCTGGCCACGGTCCCACTGCATTTTTGGATTACAGCCCTTGGTGGCATAGCTCCATCTTTGGGTATAGCCCTTCTTGGGACCAAACCTATTGGCTGATGACAACATGATACATTCATTTAGCTGGGATGTTCTGAGCAAAATGCTAATCAAATTTCAATGAATGGGATGAATGCATCTTCTTTCCCACCCCTGAATGCTTCTGCACCAAGTCTAAAGCTTAAGGAGAGAAGAATGCTTGGGATATGACTTTTTTCAAGATTGAACAGCTGGCTTAGATCTATTAAATTGCAGCTTTACATTAGTACTTTTTATACTTTTCTCATAAATTAAGAAAAATAACAATATATTGAACTAGAAAAGAGGTTTTTGAGTTCTTTTAAATTATGCTCAAAGGTTTCTAAGTTTAATTTTGAAGAGGGAAAGGGTCTGGGTCTACAGTCACTGAGTATGTATGCCAGGCAAACTCATTAGATTTTTTGGCATAATATTTGTGTTCTGGATCTTACCAATTAGAATTAGTGTAATGTTTCAAGTTAAGCTATAACTTTGATTTCAATTTGCAGTCATTCAGTAAGTCTACCAGTAGAAGCACAATATCATTTATTGTCATAAATCAGTGCACAGAACTGGGGATACAGCTCAGCAGCAAAGTGCCTGCCTGGCAAGCACAAGGTCCTTAGTTCAATTCTTGGTCTGTATAAATACATACATACAGACATACAGACATACATACACTTTCATAGTTACAGTATAACTAGTCCAACTCATTGTTCCTCTAGGTGTTCACCCAACTGCTTTACCCATTTATTAGTTAGGCCATGACTGTACTGGCATGTGTCTGATCAGCCTCCTACCTCCTGCATAAACTTTTATCTTTCTCCATGAGATTAGGAGGTCAACAAATATGTAAACTCTGACTAAACTAGACACAGTGTGTTCATCAAGTCCCTCAAAAGGTGTGTGTACCTACAGGAGATCAAACTCTGCCTAGCAGGATGATCAGACAATGCAGGCACAATTCTTTCCAGAAGCCCAACTACACACTGAGCTCTGAGGGTCACGCCAACTGGGAACAACACTGAAAAACAGGGTTGGTTGCTGGGAATTTTTTTTCTTTAGTTTTCTTTGCTTTGTTTTTTTAAAGTCTACAGGCATAGCCAAAATTTGAACCTGAGTTACCTGGACCAGACCATGAATAGCTAACTGCCTCAGCTGCAAAGATATGCCAGATCCCAAGATTCACATTCTCTATCTGCTTCTGCCCCAAGGGAAACCTGTGCTTCCTTCCAATATGCAGCCCAGCATGATTTGGCAAAGACTTTTCCTGCGTGTTTTGGCAAAGAATATGGAAAATAATATATAAAGAAAACAATGTGCTTGTGTGTATATATGTGTAGTGGAGTTTTTGCTCAAATGATTTTTCTATCATTAATCATTCCACGCTATAGAACAGAATCACACCAATGACTCTGGATCCATTTATTTGCTAAATTTTAAGATTAGTCTAAAATTGGACTTCCAAGCCTGTCTCCAACCCATAAGCTTTCTAAAACATTATTCTGTCCACTGAAGCACAAAATGACATAAGAATAACGACACCTCTTTGAAGGAAGACTTTCCTCTTTTACTCTCACTTCTCCACTTCTTCAGAGGAGGGTGTGGTGAATGATTACTACAAGGAAAATTTGTTCAGCTCAAAAATGAGAAGGCAGGGAAAGGGAAACAATACTGACCTGCTGTAGATTTAGATGAGAATTAATGGCTTCCCTATCTCCTTTGATGAAAAGGCTTAACTAATAGCAAAAGGAAGTGAGGGTCCATCTTAGGGCAAACTTTCTAACTCTTCTAAGCCTTGCCAATGTCTTACCCAAAAGGGATTGCCCAAAATAACTCTCCAAAGACTTTTTTTAGTGTGATGACTTTGTGAACTTGTTTTTTCTGTTGCTGTGCTATTTATCTTAAATTTTAGACATTCTAGATTTTTATGTTTTTTATTACCCAAGTAATACACCAAGTAACTCATGTTTATCATAGAGAAAATGAAAATACAGATAAACAAGGAAAAATGATCTGCTGCTCCACCACTGAGAGATAAGCACTGTTTATCACCTGGGGCATGGGTTTTCAGACTTTTCTCTCTGCTTTCCTCTCTCTGGTTAAGTAACTGCTGTTGCAGTCATAAAATGTAGTTACTAAGAATAATATACATGTGACGCACCAATGTTAGGCCTTGGCCTTGTGTTTGTCCAAAATCTGCTCTTTGGTTTCATCTCGACCTTGGTCTTGGCAAGCAAATTTGCTGAATGCCAACTTCATTGCTATCTGGCAACCTTGAACTTGTTTAGTGATCTGTTGGTGGGGTAGATCACCATCACATCCAACTGGCAATAATGTCAGTACCATGAATAAGACACAGCTAGATTTCCAGTTGATATCTGAATATTTTCAAAAAAATGTAATCATTTTAGAAATAACTTGGAGTGAAAAAATCTTTATGTACTTCATATATTGAAATTCTGCAGGGTACAAATACTACAAGTACATGTATGTGATGTAAAATGCTATAATAATTAAGAATGGTCACAAAAGTTGTTAATTTTATGAACTAAAATGCTTTTAGAACCTTTCAAAAAGTTAAATAATTAGAAGAACATTTTATTTACATTATTAGTACAATATTAATAGAGAAAGAGTTAGATAACAGGAAAATCAGGATATCATTTGTGAACCAAAGTATGTTTATAAAAATTTATATATATGTATTATATATGAATCAGAGAAATATGTATCTCTTAGAATGCTTTCAATGACAAGAAACAGACAATCCTATCCAAAACAGCTTTTAAAACATGTTAATTATATATTAGCTCATATAGTGAAAAGTCTGAGATGGTCCATGGTACTTGCTTCACACAAGGTTTTCTCTTTCATCATTTTCTGCTCTACTTCCCAGTTCCATTGGTCCCATTACCAGCCTTCCTTCTTATGAACCAAGATGGCTCTCAATATCTTCTGAAGCCACTTGCATTCATGACAATATCCAGAAAGAAGCAAGATTATTTTTTTCCTAGGAATTCCCAGCAGAAGTCATGAGATGCACCCTGATAAAAGTGTGCTTACATGACATGCCCACCTCTGAACTCATCATTGTGGCCAGGTGGATACAGAATGTCATTTGTTTCAGTCAACCAGCTTCCATCCCTGAAGATGGGAAAAGGCCAGTTTCACCTGATTTGGATATGGAACTGGTGATTTCTCAAATGAGATATGGGATGCTGTCTTGGTTATTTTCCTTTCGTTGCTGGGACAAAATACCTGACACCCAAAATTAAGGAAGGAAAAGTTTATTTCGCTTACAGTTTGTGGAGGCTTCAGTCCATACTTAGCAGAGTATTACAAGGCAGAGTGGCACATGGCAGAGGGCTACAGCTCATAGCAGCAGAACACAGCAAAAGCAACAAGGACTAAAAACGGAGGAATGGCCCCAAGCAGCCTCTTCCTTTCCCTTACATATGCAAACTATCCACCCCAGGGCGGGTGTAGCTCTCACACTCATAATCAGTCAAACTCTAAAAGCCTGCCCCATGACCGCATAAGGCTTTGGGGGGACACCCAGACACAAACCATAACAGATGCTATTACCAAGAATTCGGCAAAATTGAAGTAGGTCGGCAAATCTACAACATAAAACCATGTCTACTAATAATAAAATTATAAATTTTACTATAAAATGACATACACAGCATGTATCTGATTTTTATGGATAATCTCAATACAGATATATTTTGGCTACAGGTATATTTATTTAAGCTATTCCTCTCCTATAGATTTTTAAGTTGTTTGCATCATCTCACTATTAAAAATAATACTTCAATTAGTACAATTGTACATAAATTCATTCAGATGATCTTAGAATAAATTCCTAAAAATTTAATTTTTGAGTAAATATATATTGTATAGATATATTTATATATATTGAGGCATTAAGCATCTTGCAAAATTTCCCTCTAAAAAAGTTGTAACTCCAGCAGCCATGTGGAACAATGCTAGCCTTCCACAACACTCCTTCCAAATATCATTCATCAATTCAGTGGGAAAAAAAATCTCATTGTTCAAATGTATATCTTTTTTAACACTAGAAAAGGTAAGATTATTCACATATCAGTTATACACAGATTATTTAATTTTTACATGTTAGTATTTAGTTCTATATGTTAATACCCTTGACCCATTTTCTAACTGACTACTCATCTTTACATAGTAAAGATAGTAAAATCTTTTTTGTCCTGTGCCCTCATTTTTCATTTTCCTTTTCACTGTGTTCAATTGTTATTTTCCTATATAGCTGTCCTAATTATGATGTAATCAAAATTGTAAAGTATTTCTTTTTAAAAATAACTTTCCCAAACCTAATTATATCAATTGTTAATTGTATTTTCTTCTAGTATATTATTGTTCCTTATTTTACTTTTAAGCATTTAAATTACCAAAACTTATATTTTGGTGTAAGAGATGAGGTCAAGTCATAGCTTTATTTTTATCTAAACAGCTAATCAGCTTTCCTAATGGAAATATAACCTGGTGGCTATAATCTCTGGCTCTGCATTCAGACTGGTGGATGTTTACCTGTGAAACATGTACATCTTTTCTCATCTATAAAATTGGGATAACAATAATGGTATCTATTTCATAGCATGGCCTTGAGGGTTAAATGTGTTAAAGCAAAAAAAAAAGTGGAATACTGTCCAAAGCATAGCAAATGTTAGACATTGTTTTTACTATTTATTGACCTACCATTTCTCTTCTTGAGATAGTAACTCTTTGAAGCCTAAATATTTATCTATATGTGAATCTGTTTCCAGAATCTTTTTCTTTTATTGACCAGTCTGTTTAATTTTACCTCTGTGCTTATTTTTTATTAGTAGTGCATGTTTGCAGTACATGAAGTTTGCATTCATCTTAGGGAATACGTGCAAGTTTGTTACAGTTTGTTTACTTTGCAATCCCCTTCTTCCTCCCACTGGTTTCCCTCCTCCATCTCATTTTCATTCTTACTATTCTTCTTCTTCCTAGTAGACATTTATGATACATAATGTTTGCATTCACTGTGAGTATTCAGTACCTGTGCATGTCATATCTCAATTCTTACTTTTAAAGGGTTTATATAAATACGTCTGGAATCAGTAGAGTGAACTTGTGACTTAAGATGCTTGGTTTCTGACTTTAAATACTATGTTATTTCTTTCCTATGTGTCTCATGCCTATTTTCCACAAATTACTTCTCTTCATCTTTAGTGATTCTTCAGCTTGTCCAGTGTTAGCTCTGCTACTTCCAAGTGGTGTAACCCTGGGAAAGTTATCTTAACTCTCTGCCTCAGTTGCCTTATTGTAAAGAAAGGATAATAATAGACATGACTTCCTAGGGCTGCTATGAGAATTAAATTAGATAAAGCATGTAAAGTACTTAGCACGGTGAACATAAATCACCAAATAACTGTTACTTGCTGTTTTCATTATTACCTTTGTAATATCATAAGTCATAAAAGTCTCTCCTTCATTGAAAGCCTAGAAAATGCTAACAAAAGTAATTAGGATACAAAAAATAGAGTAAAGGAGGACAATGTTCAAAACATTGTTGAAGGAGTGAATATGAAGAAATTCTGTTTCTTTCTATTTCAGGGGAAGTGAATATTGGAATAAAAACCTCACTAATAATATTCTTTAGAAATATGAATTAATCAAGTAGAACTAAAATTCTTCTCCAAGGTTTCTTTTTTCCCATGATCACCATATGTTTACACACATGCTGAAGTGAGAGATATTAAAAAGAAGGAAAATGCTTGGGAATTAGTCTATCCAAACAGAAATTATATTTGCTTGATTTCTGTGTTCTTTGGAAATATGTTCCACTACAGAGCAATTATTTCTTTACTAATACGTGTAACATGAATTCACGTGTGCACATGCACACACAATACACAAACCACAAACAGGCATTTTTTGACATTTTAAACCATTCCAGATTGGCTCAATTCCAGTTAATCATATTAAAATGTCAAGAAAATTAAGTATTAAAGATACAATCTGGTCCTTCTTGAACTTATTTACTTGTTCTTTTAAAAAAATAAAGACATAGCAGGGAACAGCCGACTGCTTCCTTCCTTCCAGCAGTCTAATTATATCTTCTTGCTTTTACTCAAGCACTATCTTTTACCATGTGTAAAAACACAAGGTAAAAAGAGATCTCAGAGGACCTCAAATCTATGTGAGAGAAGGTGTAGTCACACGTGTTATCTTCCCTGAGGCTGCAAATTCTAGAGCAAGGCCCAGGTAGAGACACTTAGGAGTCTCTCGATTCTGAGTCACCATGGAGATGCCAGTAGCATTCGAGAAGTTATGCTGAAGAATTATTGGGAACCAAAACAGTATAATTATTCCCATGTGATTGTGAAACTCAATCTTCCTGGCTTTTGAGGGAGGGACATTTCCTTTACAATTCTACCATTTTCAATGCCAGTAATTGCACACTGGATCAAAAGACTGATGAGGAATGGAATTGGAAACCTAGAGATAATTTAAGAATAGGTTAGGTAACTAGACCCAGTCTTTGAAGAAGAACTCTAGCGGGGAGGTCTTAAAATTATCTTAAGTCTTGACCACAATTCCTTGGACACCACCACAGAAAAAGAAAACACCAGTATGTTTACATGGCATTTGAAGAGACCACTATGTCAGCTCATATTGATTTTTACAACCATTTTCACAAGTGATTTAAGTCACTAATTAATTGGCAAATATTCAATTCCCATCTAGTCGAGTTATCTAGGTCAAGAAAAATAAACATCTCAATGCAACCAGAAAAGAAAGAATTAGAAAGGTTCTTTATTGCTCTGTGAGGCATATTTCTTTAACATGGTGTATTAAATAGCACACTTAGGATCAACTCAGAGTTTAAAGTCAGGCATATTTCCTATTTAGTATGTAGCCTTATGTTTTAAATCTGATTTAAAACAAGTTTCTGAAGTCTAAGAGTCTTCTTCTGAACCTTTTAGGGAACACCTTGGAGCCATTTAAAGAGCAGACCTCATTTGTTAAATGTTGGCCCTGCTCTGTGCATTGGGGATAAAATGATGGCTCAGAAAACAAATATGATGGTAATATGATGGTAATTTACATCAAGATGGTGCCACTGGAAACAGATCAATGGAAAAACTATTAGGATTCAAATTGGATTTAAAGAAGGGAAAGGGTATATGGAATAGGTTTATACGGCAAAATATAAGTGCTTTGAATTGGAAGAAAGAAGGGTTAAAATAATATTTTACAAGGTCAAATACTCTTCGTGACTCAAGCAAGTGGCATTCTAAGTCTAAATCCAGAATTACAAATATTTTATGTTGCTCTGAGATCTCACACAGACTCTCATAGTTAATCTAGGGCCAAACTCTAAGAAACTGTGGAGTTGTTTCGATTAAGATATAGCAAGGCATAATGATTGCTCCTTTCATTGTAAGAAATGAAAATAGGGGCTGGGGATTTAGCTGGGGCTGGGGATTTAGCTCAGCGGCAAAAAGCGCCTGCCTGGCAAGCGCAAGGTCGTGAGTTCGGTTCCCGGTACCGGAGAAAAACAAAACAAAAAAAAAATGAAAATAATGGACAAGCTAAAATGGCATTTTTCTTCAGAAGTCATTGAACAAAAATAGCCAAACATACATGCACATATAAACTAAATAACTAATTCCAGAAGTGAGTGCATCCATCAGAGAAGAGCAAATAGGGGTGACTCTTGTCATACTGGGGGCAAATATGCCAGCCTGAGGCAGAAGAAAAAGCAGCTCCATCATAAGCAGAAAGACTTTGCTGGATGAGGAGAAGTCAGGCAAACTTTCAACAACAGTATGGGCTAACATGAAATATTGGAATCTCAAAGAGTCTCATACACACAAATAGATTTCTCAGAACAATTCTCCCCTGGGAATTTCACCAGGTCAGTAGCAGTTGGGCAGAACTAGAAGGCAGAGCAAGCTTTTCCCATTTCTTGTCCTTCTTGAGTTCCAGAGCTCTTCTGGAGTTCAATCTGGAAGTAAAATCAAACAAAGCAAATCTAGAACCAGGTTCAAACACTGAAAAGCCAAAGAGATCAGCCCACTACCTGTAAAGCAAGAAATTGGTGGTTAAACAGAAAGGCAAAGAGAAATCATAACCTCACTAGCAAAAAGTAAGTTGAAACTAACTGAAGTCTCTGCTCTGTTGGACCCAGGAAAGGAGCATCATAAAAATCTCCTTCTCAAGCCTTTGGGCAGAGGAAAGGGAACGTGCTTTCTGGGAAATTCAAAAGAAAATATACAATCTAGTGTAGTCCCTACTAGTAACTTACTAAAAATTTCTGACGCACAATAAAAATATTATAAGACATAAGAATGAAAATATGATCCATATCTAAGAAACAGTCAATAGAGGCAGACCTCGTGCTGACCAGATACTGCAATCAACAAATGAGATCTGAAATAACAATTTTGAAGATTTTAAGGTATCTAGAAACAAAGATAAACATAATGAATGAGTAGAGAGGAATTTCATCAGAGTGCTTCAGCTCTAAACAAGACCCAAAGAGAAATCCTAGAATCAAAAAATATCATGTCTGGCACACACAATATATAAAAGATAAGCTTAAAAACAGACTGGAAACAAAAAAGAGTAGAAATACAAAGAAATGTCATTAAGAAATAGAAGAAATGAAGTATAGAAAGAAAAATAATTAAAATACTGAATATAATATTAGAGAAATATGAGTTAATCACAAATAATTTAACATATACATAATTGAAATTATCAGGCATATTCTTGCTGCAAAATGTTACCTAGTTAGAAATCAGTGAGCAAGTGATAAGAAGAAACTTTTAAATATTTAGACATTAAGCCATACACTTCAAATAAGACTTGTGTGAAAGACGAAATGACAATATAATTTATAAAATACTTCTTACTGAATAATGAAACTAGAACATATAAAAACTTGTGGGGTGTATTTGAAGCAGTACTTCAAGAAAAGTGGTACCTTTAAAGAATATATAAGAAAAAAAAGAATGATTTAAAACTGAAAATAAAATACATAAAGATTAATTAAGAGGAAATAAAACTCTTTTCAAACAATATAATCATGTATATAGAAAATCCAAAGAAAACAACAAAGAAACTAGTAAGACCATTCAGAGAATTTACAAGGTCATGAAAATATATAAAAATCCACAGTATTTTTATAACCTGGTACCAGCAGAAAATGAAAATATAATTTTAAAGTATTCTCTATAATTGCATCAAAATACACCAAATACACAGCAATTTTTAAAAAGAATATGTGCAAGTCTTCCATGCTTGTAAAGTACAAAAATATTGCTGAGAGAAACTATAAAAGATCTAAATGAATTAAGAGATACACCATGTTCACAGATTAGAGGGCTCATTACTGCTGAGATGTCTATTCTTCCCTAAGTAAAATACAGATCAAACATAATCTCAGTCAAAACCCTAGCATATTTCTTTGCAGATTTCAAGAATTTATAGTTGCATTACAGTCTGTTGATGCAAGGAAAAGTGAATAGATCAGTGAAAAAGCAGAGTCCATAAAAGACCCATATATATACAGTCAATAAATTTACAACAAAATTCAATGTAACATAAGGGAGAAATAACAAATATAATATAATATCAAATGGAAACAACTAATTCTGATCCTCTATATTAGGGTCTACAAAAATTATTTGTGAGTAATCATGAATCTAAATGCAAGAACAAAACAAAAACAAATTCTAAAACTTCTAGGAAGAAACCCAGAAGAACATCAGATTGGAACAGTTGATTTTTTTGTCAGAATGCAGAAAGCACTCAGACAGAAAAGTCATACTCAGTTTCATTAGAAATGAAAAGCTTCTGCTGTCAAAGTTACCACTGAGAAAATGAAAACAGACAACCTATATTAGAAAATATTCACTATATACACATATATGTGAAAAGAGATCCATTTCCAGAATATATAAAGTTCTACAAATTAATATATCTCTAAAAATAGCCCAATTCCATGAGGAAAAGATTATAATATGTACTTCCCTTGAAAAGGTATAGGAATATGCACTAAATGCATGAAAAGTGATTAATATTATAGGTAATACTAAATATAAATTAAAGCCATACTGAGGTCCACCTAAAATTAAAGACTAACCATATCAAATGAGAGAATATAAAAAGACACTAACCCTTTGAAAACAACTGCTCAGGTTTTATACATATTCTACTTTACAACACAGCAATTTTATCCATAGGAATATACTTCAGAGAAATAATAGCATGTGTCTACAAAAAGATTTGTGTACAACCATTCATAGCAGCTTTATTATTAATAGCGCAAATCTGTAAAACCCAGATGTCTATCAAAAGAAGAATGAATGAGTCAGTTGTAGTATGTTCATAAGGTGGAGTTCTAGTTAGAAATAAAAAAAGAGCATGAATGCATATAATGAGTGACCAAAGGGCAGACTGAGAAGAATACATAAAATGCAATTCTACTTATATTAAGTTTAAGGACTAACAAAATTAATATACAGTGATAGAAATTAGAACAGAAGTTTCCTCTAGGGGGATGGCACCATGACCTTTCTAGGTCATGAAAGTGAATGATAAAGCCGTAGTATCTATGGATTTGTCAAACTCCTTTGAACCATACATGCAGATTTATGTATTTTGTTGTAAGTAAATTCCTCAATAAAGGAAAGAGAGGCACACTCTCTCGAGAGCCCAAGGTGACTTCGCAAGTAATTTGCTCTGCAGACTCAGAAGCAGTGTCAACAAGATAAACTGTGATGAGAAAATGTCCTTACCATTGAAATTTAATTTGAACACTATAAATACATAACATCCTAAATAGTATTTGGAAGATTGTTATGGAAATCTTGTGTTGCCGGGTGTGGTGGCACATACCTGTAATCCCAGCACTTGGCAGGCTGAGGTAGGAGGATCATTGGGAGTTTGAGATCAGCCTGGGCTACAAAGTGAGCTCAAAGCCAGCCTGAACTGCATAGTGAGACCCTGTGTCAAAAAAAAAAAAAAAAAAAGAGGAAAAAAAGAGGAAAGCAAGCATACTTTACCATATGAAAAAACTCACAAATAGAATTATACATTCTATTCTCTATCCAGAATATCAAATTGATTATAAACATGCCTTTAGCCAGGAATGGTGGCACATGCTTGTAATCCCAGCACTCAGGAGGCTGAGGCAGGAGGACTATTGAAAGTTCAAGACCAGCCTGGGCTACATATTCAGCTCAAGGCCAGCCTGAACTGCATAGCGAGACCCTGTCTCAAAAAGATAATAAAATAAAATAAAATAAAATAAAATAAAATAAAATAATAAAATAAAATAAACTGCCTTTACAATATAAGGGAACTAAAAAAATAAAACTAAGCAAACTATCAAAGGTTTATTTTGAAAACAGGCACACAGCAGGATTCCTCAGGAAATAATTTTTTTTTCTTAACCTGAGAGATTACCCCTCGAGCCTTCTGAGTGCTGGTTTCTATCAGAGCCAGCCCTAAAGGGATTGCTTAATGTTTGTATAACAGCGAAAACAAGTTTTGGGACTATCCTCCAAGATAATGAGGGCTCCCCTTAACACTCACACAACAAACAAGCAAATTCAGAATGATGGTCTGTATTTCCCAAAATGTAGACATGGTTCAACATATATGTAGTTTCTAAACATTGTAGAAACTGTACCACCCAATCACTTCAAATTTCATTTCCTTAAGAGAACATCATTAGTAACGATAGATGGACCACATCTGATCCCATTTCTAAACATCAATTTAGTGTGATGGGATTTTCCCATGTGAAGACCTAGTTTGTATCCTCTCTATCCTCTGTGGACTCTGTGTACTCTTCTCTGTCAGCAAGGCCATATATATTCTTCCTTATTTTGCATTTGTTTTGTCTCTAAAATTTACCAATAACCTCACTTGAGATAACAAGGGCCCCAAATAGGATTTTTCTAGTTTTCACTCTGGTCATCATACCACTTTAGAGAATCTCAGAAATGCAAACAATCTGTTTTGGAGTCAAAAGAATGCCTCACACCAGCCACCACCTTCACAGCTCTGCCCATAAAAATCTGTAGCCATCTCGGTCATTCAGTTGTCACGAACCTCATTAACTCACCAGTCCCTTAATGCATGGTTGGAGAGTTCAAATTGGAAAGACATTTTATTGAATAAAATATCTCTTTTAGGCATTCCTCCAGGATTTTATTCTTCAAAACAAAACAAAAAAATTAGTGCACTTCCCCTTCATCTCATAAGCCTTCCTCTGTGTATTAATCTATTTTTCATTACTAGAATGGAATACCTGAAGCTGAGTATACACTGGGGAACAAGCCCACAACACATAAAACAGTGGGGCACAAACCACAAATCCAAGCTATAACATGCCTCTTTTGGAAGCATGCTACTCCCCTGCCACTTCCCTCTTTCATCCACCCAAACAAAACTGTGCCCTACTGTTCTCATCTTATGCCCTTGCAGTTTCCTTCAGTGTATTTATCACAACTTGAACTTACTTTATGTGCATTTTAGAGTGGCTTTAAGAGGGGCCACACTGATCTGTCTTCTTTATGACTGTACTTGGAACCATACCTGGCACATTATAGGCACTCAGTAGACACAGCCAGCCCAATCAGGCCTCATATGTGCTATATTCAATGTGAAATATAAAACAAAATCTGTTTCCCTCTATATTTGCTCCACTACAATATTTCAGATGTCTCTTAGAGTCCTACACACACACACACACACACACACACACACACACACACACACACTGACCAATTCTCTGACACCAGCTGAGCATCCTACAATTTAATTCTGATACCAACTGGAGTTAGCACAGATCCCATAGGTTAATGACTTAGTCCCACAAAACTGCTCTCATTTCCAAGTTAGTCACAACTTTTGTTCCCACAACTGCCCCCCTCTCAGGTTCCATAAATTGCCAAAGCAACTCCCAGAACCCATGAAAACACTTTACTTACTATTACTAATTTATTTCAAGGATATTCTCAAGAATATAAATAAACAGCAAAATAAAAGACAAACACTGGACGAGGCCTGAAGGGGTCTCAAGCATAGGAGCTTCTGTCCCCATGAAGTTGGGGTGCACCATTTTCCAGACACATGGATTTGTCCACCACCTGAAGCTCTCCAAAACCTGGACTTTGGTGATTTTTATGGGCCTTCCTTGATCACATGGCACATGGGCACATTTGATTATAAACTGCATTTCCAGTGGAGGAAATGGCACTAAAATTTCCAAGCTTCATGGCTTCGTGTTTCTGGTGAACCTGTTTAGAAGCCCACCAAAAGTAGCCTCATTAAAGTAAAGGACATTCTTGTCAAGCAAAGAAATTCCAAAGGAGTTAGCTACAGATGACACCATCACTCAGGAAGCTACAAGGTTTTAGGAGCTCTAGGTCAGGAACCAAGGTCAAAGACCAAATATTAAAAGAAAAGATTCTTCTAGCACCACCATCTAATTGTAGGAGTTCTGTGTCAGGAACCATGGAAAGAAACCTATATTTATTTCTTATTATTTCACATTTAACAATACTAGAGGTTAAAAAATGTCACCCAATTAGTGCGTGCACACATGCCTTAAGATGTTCAAAAATAGCAAGTATTCTCTTCCTTAGCTTTTTGTGACCTGATTTTACATATTTATTCCTTCTCAGAGTTTTCAGATTATGAAGTTCCACAGGGCAACCAGATAACAAATCTCTGTGAATTGGGTTGGTACTAAGTAATGGGAGAGTTTACCAAGCTAGAAAGAGCAGAGGTTTAGCCAAAAGTCACTCACATTCAAAATGTTTTCGCTTGAACTGTTGAGCACATGTCTGTGGCTAGAAGGGTCCATTTACAAGTCTTCCTTCAACCCTTCCTCCTTGAACATAGTTTCCAGAACCCTCATCTCTTACCCCTGGAAATATTCCAGTTTGTCAGTATCCCTCTTAAAGTTTTTTTAATTGGCCAGCAGTCACGGTACATGAGGCCTAGAGTACAAGGGACTGTTACCTTCTGTGGCCTGGATATTAAATGTCTCTCCAGGGATCCCAGAAGGCCTGAAGTCTCTCAGCAGATGTCTGGAATTATTGTTGGCTCCAATCGAGTTTGCAGTCAATACGTCTTTTTTTCCCATGAGTTGCTGACAAGCCACTTAATGATAATAATATTTGAGAAACAGCCTAAACAAAGATCTCTGGCCTTGGAAGAATCCAGACCATACATTTCTTGATGATGTTTTCCTTCAGCACAAGTCTTGACAAAAGGAACAGGATTCCCTGGTTGCCCTAGTCTCCCACAGACAGTAAGGCCTGAGTACTCAATCTAATCCCAAAGAATTATCCAGTCAACTCTGACTCTTCTGACTAAAATGATTAATCTTGACTGTAAAAGTTCTTGCACCTCGATACCCACTAGAATCATCTCTGGTCTCATCTTGGGTTTCTGATTGTCTAAGTCTGGGGCTGTAGGAATTTGTATTAGAAACAGGTTCTCCAGGTGACATGCACCTCTGAGGACCTGAATTTGGGAACCACTGTCTAGATCAATGACGGTGAACCTTTTAGAGACCAAGTGCCCAAACTACAACCCAAAACCCACTTATTTATCACAGAGTTCCAACATTGCAATTAAATCTGAATGCTGATGTTTTTGTTTAGGAAAAACAACTATTATCCAATGCTCAGCTGCTGAGGCAACTTGGCTTGCGCGCCAACAGAGTGGGCTCTGTGTCCCTGCTGTAGCATCCATGCCATGGGTTTGCAACCACTGGTCTAGATCAACAGTAACAGCAGCACATGAATATTCTGGGAATTCTGAGGCTTTCTAAGTGGCAGGAACACCCTAAAGTTTCAAAACCACAGATCCACCAAGGGTTTAAAAACTTTTTATTAAAGAGACAAGCCAGAGAGCAAATATTTCAGCCTTTATGGACCAAGAAGCAAACTTGAGAATATTATGTGGATACTCATACAACTGCGTAGCATGTAGCCATTTGCTGTGGGTTGAATTGGGTCCTCTAGAGAAAACATGTTTTGGTGCCAATCACAAGTACATCAGAATGTGGTCTTGTTTGGAAACAGAGTCTTTGCAGAGGTGACCAAGTTAAAATGAGGCCATTAGAATGAGTCTGAATCCAATATGATTAGGTTTTCTAAAGGGAGAAATTGGGACACAGGGAGAAACACACCAAGACAGGATGGTGTAAAGACACATGGAAACATCTACAAGCCAAGTAGCTTGAAGAGAGGCAAAGAACAGATCCTCCCTCACACCTTCAGAAGGAACCAACACTGGCCATGCCTGAACTTCCAAATTTTAGTGTAAAAACAATTCTAAGCTAAGACTATATGAAAACAGGCAGGCAAGGGGCCAGGTAGGCTCATGGGGCCATATCTAGATCAAGCCTGACTATCCTGGCTCAACCTCCTGGCAATCATAATTTCATAGTAGACCCAGGTTTAGGTCCCTAGGTCCCACTCAAATATTAACTCTTTAGACATTTTCCTTAACCTCTGTGTGATGCTGACCCTTTACTTTTGTGTTGTTTTATGTAGCATGTATAAAAACTGGTTTTGTCCATCTCTCTCATGAGAATGGACTGAGCACGAGGCCAGGACTTTAACAGTCTTGCTCACAGCTATGTCCTTAGAACCTGACGTGCCTGACATTCTGTCATTATTCAGTGAATGAGTGAATTTAACCCAGATAATCAGAAGATCTTTCAGTTGGAAGGAATATTAGATTTCACTGATTATAGTCCCTTAATTTTTTTTTTAATTTTAGAAATAAAAGGAGGAAAATACTAACAGATCGACAACGTTTTACAAAATAGCAAAGGATCAGTACAGACATTACAGACTTACAAACAGAGTGGTAGGGAATTAACAATGCTTATTGTATTACATATTGATATCTTCAATGTAGTTTCTCATGAAAACACATATATACATACAAAGCTAATCAACCAATGCCTCACTGACAGTTTCTTTCAGCAAGGAAATACAGGACAGTAGAACACCTGTGTTAACTATCCTGCATATACATGTATATCAGTCCCTTAAATTTTGAGTGGAGGCAGGTTAAAGCCACTGGGTTTCAGGGACTGCCCAATCTGATACCATGGAAAAACCGGGGGCTGTGGTTTAACTTGTCCTCCAAAGTTCATGTTCTGGAAACTAAGTCCCCAGTGCAAGGATGCTGAGAAGTAAGACCTCTAAAATGTGATTAGGTCATGAGAGCTTTAGCCTGATGAGTGGATTAATGCTGTTATTGTGGGATTGGGTTCATCCTCATGACAGTATATTCCTAATCAAAAGGAGTTTGGCCTGCTCTGGCACTCTTGTGCTCCCTTACCTGTCCCGTTTCTGCCATAATGTGATCTAGCACAAAAGCCCTCATCAGATGCCACCACCTTGAGCCTGAGTTTCCTAGCTTCCAGAAGTGTGAGACATAAACTTCTTTTCTTCATCATATATCTGTGATTTTTGTTATAGAAAAAAAATAGACCAAGACTTTGGGGTTAAAATCCACATATCCAAGGCCACAAAGTCATAGCTTTTTTTACTGTGCCACTATCTTATAAAGACACCTAAGCCTCTCCCAAAACATTGGCACTGAAGACATAACACATAGTTGGCCCTAGTGGCACAGGCCTGTCAGCCCAGCTATTTAGGAGGCTGAAGCAGGTAGATCACAAAAGCAATTTCATAGTTAGCCTGGGCAACACACTGAGACCCCAGAAAAATAAAATAAACAGAACTATTTACTGAAGAGAATTTTACAATATATGTTTATCAGAGCAACCTGGCACTCAGCCCTTTTTAAATCATACCTCAAATTAATTTCAGGAAACCAGCTCTCTTGGATGGCATATAGTCATGGCAGGAGGTCATTCTTAGAGCCCACTTTCCAACTACAACAGAGGAGAAAGGTAAATCCCAGAGTAACTTGGGTTAGTCAAGGACCAGTAGGTGGCTTAAATTCACTCACTGGAACACTGTCCTAGACTTTGCACTTCCCAAGCAACAAGAGGTGGTGACTAGTTGCCTATTCCTGTGCTAAAAATTACCCCACACTTAGCATCTTGAAAAAACAAACCTTTGCTCATAGTTGCGTCAGTCGGAATTGTGAGATGTCGTGGCTCAGGTCTCACAATGTGCTGACTGGCTTCCCTCCTTCTTGAGGCCAGGCCCTTTTTCAAAACTTATTCTCATTGTTGGTAGAATTCAGTTTCTTACAGGTGAGGGCCAATGTCCTTGCCACCTGGTTGGCTGTTGAGTGGCATCACTCTTAGCTCTTCACATCCACTTTCTGGGCCTCTCGTGGGGCCTTTCCCTCTTCAGATTTGGCAAATGCATGCAGCGTCCTTCTGAGGCTTCAACTCTCTCCCACTTCCCTTCTTCTTTCCCGTTCTGCTGTTAAAGGACTCATACAATTAGATCAACCAATCCAGATATTCTCCAGATCTTAAGGTCTACTGACTTGAGATTTTCCAACTTCAAAACCCTGTCACGTCATAGTGACTGATTCTATTCCAGGGGACGGGAATTTTGAGGTCTCAGTGGGATCCTATTTCACAAGCAGAAACCTCCCGGAGGTCATTTTTCTCTCAGATGAAGCAGTGGTGGGGGCATTCAGGCCATGCTCTTCCCATGAGGAGACAGGGACAGCACCGTGCTTCCCCCTTCCTGCCTCTGGAGTCAATGGTGTCTCCTTAGGCCCACTGTTTCCCAAGCTAGGTCTCCCAGCCTCTCATCAAAAACAGGGACTCCTAGTAAAATAAATAAATCTCTGGTTACCTACTATTAGCCAGAACAAGCCTGTGTTGATTGCAATCAAGAAATCTGAGCGTCTTCAACTCCAGTAAAATGTCCAGCAATTCATTACAACACAGTGATTCTTATGGAAGAGGGTGGTAGAGCAGGAAAGGTCAGAGGTACTGAGGGAGTTTGGTCAAACCACACACCCATCCCTGAAGCTCTGACATGCTAGCTTGAAAAGTTTAAGTTCTATTATATACACCACAGTAAAACAAAGATAACCAGTGGTTTATATGATCAAAATTAATTAGCTAATCAATCTAAAATAAGACCTATTCTATTTTCTATTTGAAATAAATGGCAGAAGCTGGTGTGGTGCTGATACAAGTGGAAAGCAAGTCAACAAAATCTCTTGACCTTATATAGTCTGCTATACTGCAGTTAAATTCATGTCTTTCTAAACCAAACCAATTCTTTCTACAGTCTCACTCAGACTACACAGGCAACAAGTGTTGGATTTTGTGCCTGAATTCACATTCAAGGTCACCATCACCATTTTATACAAAAGCTAATGTATGCAGAAATCTCTGCTTTGACAGAAGATACAACAATCAACATATCCCTTTCTAATCCAAAGTTTCCTCCCAGGAAATTTTTTGTTCTGTGAGATAAAAAGATTCGCTCACAAGGATTCAATTTGTTCTCTTTCAATTTAGGCTTTTCTGACCCTAGACAAATCCCAGGAGCATAACTGCCCAGACTGGACAGGGTGGTTGGCATAGGTAAGAGTGGGTAAGCAGTCCAAAATCACAGGAAGACAAAAACAAAGCACCCCTCTTCCACAAGCCTTCATGGCAACCTTTCTGTGGAAAGCTTTGCTTGCACCAATCTTTGAGGGCAAAGCTGCAGCTACTATTCCCTCCCTTGCTCAACTTTGCCGGGAATATCACTACCGAGCGAGCAATGACCTGGCCCAGACAGATGCACTCTGCATTTCCACAGTTCTCCAGCACAAACAGAACACACTGCTAATTAGTGAGGGCCCAGGACTCCCTATTTGGGGAAGACAAAGGCCATGTCTGGGGAAATGGGCAAAACTGATTGAGCACACATTTGGACCCATCTTCCTCTAGCTCCGTACCCATGACGTATTCTTTGATTTCCAGGGCAAACAGGTACAGGCAAAGGAGACATTTCCTACTCCAGCTCTTGATTAGTGAATGCAAAATACATTTGAGCAGTACAGAGAAGAAGCATTCAGACCTTGGAGCCTAATAGCCTGGATTTATATTCAGCTCCATCAATATTTGTCAGGGAAAATGCTGTAGTGAAAAACACAAACCCCTAAGTCTTGACACAAAACATGGCAGAGATTTCCTGATCACTTCGGTCATTGTACAATGTTCTTGAAGCTGAGACACTGTATTCCACAGTGTTTCAGAAACTTGGGCTGCTGTGTCTTGTGTCCCTGTCAAAACTTCAGAGCCTTGGATTCAGCAGGAAAGAGGACAGCACTGATGCCTATGGGTGTACATGTCACTCTCACCCTCTATCTCAGGAATCCACACTCAGCTCAATTCTCACCTGCCTGCAAGGGAGACTGGGAAATAGAGCCCAGCTGTACGCCTTGGCACGGGGGGAAGGGAACTGACTCAGTGAACAACTAATTCTCCAGAAAAACAGAGTCCAGGTCTGTGTGTGTGTGTGTGTGTGTGTGTGTGTGTGTGTGTGTGTGTTATGGGGGTGTAGTTTCTGATCACTATGTCCAAATTCTGTAGAGCAGACTAACAGGCTGAACATATAAGGAAGAGCTAATGTTGGAGGTTAAGTCTGAGGCCACTTGGAGGCCGAAGTCCACTTTTCCTTAGAGAACTCCATCTTTTCTCTTGAGGACTTGAACTGATTGGATGAGGCCAACACACACTCTACAGAGTAATCTGCTTTACTGTCTACTGGTATACATATTAACATCATTTTTAAAATAACTTCACACCAATGTTAGTACTAGTAGTTTACCAAATGTCTACAGCCTACACAAATTGAGACATACAATTAACAACTGCAATGGGTATGAGAAATTAGGGTCACAGAGAACCAAGGACCATCTCTGGCACTCAAAACGATCTCTGTAAAGATCAGGTTTATTGCTGCTACTATTGTCACCAGCACTACTACCACTAATTGAGGCCTGACCCCAGAAGTATGACACCCCCGTCTCAGCACCTTTCCTCAACCACCCCACCATTCCTAGGTAGCAACTGACCCAGAAAGTGTTTATCATACTTAGACACATGGTTTCTTCCTTCCATTGTTATGGTATAGACCAAAAATATCCCTCCAAAAGTCTCATGTGTTCAGGGTGGGACTTTTGAAAGGTGATTGCATCCTTGGGGCATTATATTCATTAGAGGACTAATTCGTTGATGGGTTAGAGCTGAACATGCTGTCAGGAGGTGGGCCTGGTTAGACAAGGGTAGGTCACTGAGGGTGTGACCTAGAAGGGTATGCTCTCATCTCCAGCGCCCCCCCCCGTCTGTCTGTCTCTCTCTGTCTCTGTCTTTTTCTGTCTCTGTCTCTATCTCTCTCTCTCTGTCTGTCTCTCTCTCTCTCTTGGTTTCTCTGGGTTGAGCAGTTTTCTTTCTGCCATATCATTCCTGCCTTGGAGCCAACCAACCATGGGCTGAACCCTCTGAAACTGGAAGCCAAAGTAAACCTCTTTTCCTTTAAATTGTATGTGTCATGTATTTTTTCCCAACAGTGAGAAAGCTGAGACTAGTACATCCAAACACTTTCTACCTAGTATCTTACTCCATCCTCAGAACCCTAGGAAGTAGGCAGGGGAAAATTATTCCTATTATTCTTATTTCAGAGATAAGGATCAGAAAAGGCTTATGCCCTCCCACCTGGTCCTCTCATTGCCACCCTGTCTCAGGGTGCTACCCTAACCTGTGCAGCTGACAACTTTCTCTCAACTTGATTTAAAGCTCATAGTATATTATACTATCAGAAAATTAATAATATAATAAGCATTTGGTAAGATTAATTAAAATATTTCTATGACTATACCTTTGGGCACTCTATCATTTACGTGGATTTTTGTGGATGGGTCTTGGTAAACCTAATTCACCATTTAAAAATATTATTTTCATGGAAAAACAAGCTCTGTGATTCAAGAAATAAACATGTAAATGAACTTTTGGAATGTGACTCTGTTTATGAGAGAGGATTTCCTGTAAGAGAGTACTGACACCAGGGCCAGCCTCAGGCACAGCTGTGAGGCAGAATTTGTCTTCATTTTCTTCCCATCTCCTGCGTTCTGGGGTTCACCCCCTTGCTGTTTGCTTCGCTGCTGGTTATACTAAATAAATAGGACAGATGTAGAAGCTAAAAGTTGGGTACCTAACTTGGTTCTGCCACAAGTAGATGTGTGATCTCCAAAAATCTTATTCCTTTGGTTTCTTGGCTTTAAATCAAGGGATTAGATTAATTCCTAGGAGGTTGCCTTTCTGCCATACCCTTTCTCAGCCGGTTCTGTATCTCCGCAACTGGGTCTCCTTATCAGTGCCTAAAAACCAAGACTTACAAAGAGGCTTCCTCTGATCCAAGTCATAAAGACTTCCTCTGAAGTCATAAAGAGTGACTGACTATAATGATCCCAAAGTTTTCAGCACACAAAGAAATTTGTGGCTAATGTGAATTTGTGCATAAAGCCACTCTACTGAAGAAACCTTGGTGGATAATGGGCCCCGACCACTGTCCCTTAAATCCTATCAATTGAGGCACAGCACATTCTCCACCCTCACTAACTAGTGGAATTCTGTACCCAGCCTCCATGGCTAGACAGAGAATGTTTATGCAGGCTAGAATGGTCAGGGTAACTGGAGCCATGTGGGAGGTCAGTTGGAGATAGTGACTCTATCACAGATACTGCCCCTCGAAACCCAAATCCCTTAGAGGGCAAATTATTTCAGCTGCTTGAGCTGGTGTGCTTTATAATGCAGCTGGTGCAGAGCCTCCGGCCCAGCAAGAGGCACGATCCCCTTTCCCCAAGGACACTGGTGACCCCCACATAACCTTTTCTCCCTGACCTGTGTGCTGGCCAATCATGCTCTTCTGAAACTAGATACCAGAAGGCCAGACTTGTGCATAGCAAAAGAGGCCGCCCTTGCTTACTAATCCAATAAAAGTATAGCTTTACACAGGGGACATAGCGTTCTGCTCAGCCTGTGTGTGTCTAGGGGCAGCATTGCTGTTAAATACCCAGACAAATCTAAGCCTTCTGAGCAGTCCACCCACTCTTGTCAACTCTGAGCAAAAAAAGTTGGACCATGAAGTATAACACATGCCTGTTGGTCCTGAAACCTACATTTAAGTCTAGTTTTTATAATTTATTTAACAGATGACCTTGGATAAAGTGTATAAAATTCTGTAAATTGTTCTGCTTTTTAGATTCTATTGGTAGAACCACCACATAACAGAGAGTCATAATAGTCCTTACTTTCATTACATTCTCTCTAAAAGAAGAAAATTTTAAAAAAATACACATCAGATACCTTTGATATGCCAATATAATCATCCAATCCTCCCACTAAGCCAAATATTATCATACCCATTTTACAGATGCCAAGGTCTCAGAGAGGTTTAGTAACTGCTATGGACTGAGCTGTATTTCTCTCAATTCATGTGTTGACTCCCTAACCCACAGTGTGACTCTGTTTAGAGACAAGGTCTTTAGGAGATATTCTAATTAAATGAGGTCATCAGGCAGGGGCCCTATTGAGTAGGAATGGAATCCTTACAAGAAGAGAAAGAGAGAGGAGGAAGAAAGAAAGCGCCCCCTCTCTTTCTCTCTCCCTTTCTCCCTCTCTCCCTCTCCACATGCACACAGAAGAAAGGCCATGTGAGAACACAGCAGAGAAGGTGATCATCTACAAGCCAAAAGGAGAATCAAATTAATGAGCATCTTGATCTGGGACTTCCAGGCCCAGACTGAGAAAATAAACACTTGTTGGTTAAGGCACCCAGCCTGTGGTACTCTGTGCATGGCAGCCCAAGCTGACTATGAAACTAGCTCCAAATTGCACTGCAATGACTGGTAGAGGTGCACCCCAACAAGAACCTACACACACTCTGCTATTTCTGCTTTCCAAGCCAGTATGAAACTCACCTCTATCAGGATGGCCTAGAGTGCTTGTTAGAAACACCGATTCTCCACCTTAGACACACAAAAATAGATGTCTCAAAATGTGAATGGGGTTTGGAAACTTCTGTACTTATCAGAGGTCAGGAGAGCACCATGTAGTGCACCGGGCCTTCCCTCATTTCAACTCCAGTGGGTGGAAAAGGGAAGCCTTACAACATGCTCTCTGCAACAGCAATAGCACCCAGCACCACAGGTGCTCAAAAAATGTGTTTGTTGATCAGTGCATGGCTTTCATTTGAACCTGAACAGTGAATCTGAACCCTAGTCTTCTGGGCTTAAGATGTTTGAAGATTATTTTTAATCTCCTATCTCTTAATGAAGATATCACTCTATTTCAGTTTCAAGAATGACAAATATAAACCACTTAATGGGCACCAGAAAATTATAAATTTATGAAATGGTTACTTTTTGAATTGTCAATCAATTTTAAACCTAAACTTTCTCTCATTCTAGATCCAAGTTGGTATTGCCATGAACAGTGAGAAAATGAACAAAAAGCAGATTTCTCTCGTTTACAACTTCTATCATCATTCACTTTATTTTTATTACATTTTCCTTTCATTGTAAGGAAATAATTCACACTATTATTTATGTTATAATATACAAAGTTTATGTATCTAAAATCTAAAAGTGCCAACAATCCCATAAGTAAAAGTTGCCGCTTACTTCAAAAGTAAAAAAAAGTACATAACTTGCTTATGTCCATGCATATGTATGCATTTACTATAAACATAAAATATCCCAAAAAAGGTTACCAGAAAATTTGATAACACTGGTTTTCTCTGGGAAGAAAACTGGGAAGTTGGAGACAAAAAGAAGAGATACCTTAAAAAATGTTTTGTGTATGGATTTTTCCTTCTTCTCTAATATTGTTGAGGTAAAGTATACAAATCTTATCCTGTTTATTTGAGTAAATAGAAAGGAAAAAAAGAAGTAAAGGGTGAAAGTGAAAAAGGAGAAGTCAATGGAAAGCAAAAAAAGTAAAAAATAAGAAGAGAAAAGGAATTGAACCTATTTCCTTCAAATAGCTGAAAAAATGTTTTCATGACTTTGGAGCAAAAATCTCTTTAAAAGGACACAAAAACATTAAGCATAAAATTTTGATAAATAATATTAAAATAAAAAATCTGTTAATCAAGATATCATTAAGAGAATTAAAAGATAGCCCACACATAGGAAATTGAAATGCATACATCTACTGAGACTCATATCCAGAAAAAATTCATAAATCCATATATACTACAATAGAAAGATGAATAGATGATTGACAAACTAAGCTACCCAAACAGCCAATAAGCACACAAAAAAGTTCTCAACCCCATTGTCCATCAGGGAAATGCAGATTAAAACCACATGAAATGTTCTATACATCTGCCAGAATGGCTAAATTGAAAAAGTTCATTTATAAAAACTTTAATAACTGTGCATTTTTATGACTCATTAATTCTACTTATAGATATGAATCCTAGAAGATACTAGAATGTTCATAGCAGCACTACTTCTAATAGTCAAACACTAAAACTATCCCTTAATAATTGCAAGGAAGAATAAATTGTGCTATGTTCACAAAAATTCAATACTATAAACAATGAGAACAAACAATTTGCAAAAAACACACAGAAGTGTTGGTGAATCTCAAATACAATGATGTGCAAAAGAAGCCAGACACATAAATGTACATCTTATATGAAATACAAAACCAGACAAAATTAACCTATGTGACTGGAAATCCAAACTGAGGATATCCCAACTATTACTGCGGGATAGCTAATAGTTAAACTAGAGGAAAGCAGGTAGGATATATGGGCAGAAAATAAATTTGGAATTCTGAGTCAGATTCAAGCTTTTTAAGTGTGTTTGTGAAGGAGTTAAGTTGCTGGCTTGTAGTATTTGAGAACATTTTAAAAAATAACTATCTAACAGGGAGGATTTGGGATGAAGGCAGAAGCCAAGGCAAAAAAATATGCCTCCACTTCTCAGTTGCCACAGAATCTAAAACTTCTGACAAGAAGCTCACTTCTTTAGTAGCACACTCTCCGTTTCTCTTCTCTGTCTATAGAAAAGAGTGTCTGAAAAAGAAGGTTCAGCCAGGGCTTGGGGCTTGCCTTCTGCAGGTGGTGCTGGGAATCCCACTGAATGAACAGTCTAAAAGGAGAAGAAGCCACCTAAGACATGACAAATACCAATAATTTCAGATGGCCATGCCCTGGTGAACTCTCCCTGCTGACAGTAGCCACAGGAAATCCAGGATAATGGGGAGATAGTACCCATATAAGCAAAATCTAGTTGCACTCTCTGCCATCTCCAACAAGAAGTCTCTTCCAGGAAAAGTGGTGTGAAGAGTAGACAGGAGCATCACACCAGGAAAGACCCTTTCCTGAGATCCTGGACGCTGCTGCCATCTGGTTGATTCAATATCCACAGAGGGACTACATAAAGGCAATCTGCTTTGGAATGTGAAGTTCCCTGTGGAGAGAGCACAGCTTTTCCTCATCAAGAGATGAGGTGACATCTGAGGTTCAGAAGTTCTACACAAAATCTCCGGCCAGAAAGGGACAAATCATCCAATTTTCAGTGAAGAAGGAAACTTGGCCTTCAGGCTTTGTTAAATCAAGCTTCTTCAAATTCTTTTGTCTAAGACCCACTCACTCACAAAAATACATTAATGTCAAAATCCACTACACCACATGCTCTAAATCTAAATTGCCGTGTGCTATGGTTTGAATGTGGTACCTTCCACACAGTCTCACTTTGAGGCTTAAATTCCCCAATGCAATTGTATTGAAAGCTGGAGTGACCTGTAAGAGGTCTTGTGAGAGGAGACTGAGTAATGACCATACTTACAAAGGGACTAATGCTTGTCTCATGGAGTGCTTGGGTTTCACAAGAATGGATTAGTTTTCTTGAGAAGGTTGTTATAAAAGAATTAGGCTGGTTCTCCTACTTCTTTGTATCTTCTCTTACCATGTGACCTCTCTCCCTCTCTCTCTCTCTCTCTCTCTCTCTCTCTCTCTCTCTCTCTCTCTGTCTCAGTCCCTCTCTCTCTCATACACACACATACACACACATAAATACACACACACACACACACACACACACACTCACTCCACATGATACTATCTACCATGAAGCTCTCACCAGAATTCAATGCTTTTGGTGCTATATCTTTGGACCTTCAGAACTGTAGACTAAATTAAATCTCTTTTCTTTATAAAGTTCTCAGTTTTGGGGTGTTTTGCTATAGCAGTATAAAACTGATTAAGATATCATCAACTGCAAGATAAAACATTATTTTACCATTGATAAGGAAGAAACAAAGTATTATGTATTATAGTGTACTTGTAAAAATCACCCTGAATTTAGAGATTTATTATATACTTTAAGAAGTGTGTCATACAGTGAATAAAAGATGAAGTAAAATTTAAAACAGCAATACTAATATTTATTATGAACTTTGATATTTAGTATGCTACTCTATTTAAAATTATTTCCTCCAAAACACTGGCCATGACTCTTTATACTAATTTCATAATCTACTAATGGGCTGTGAGCTTAGTTTAGAAAAAAAGAAAATCCCATGGTTATAGTTCAGGTATAGGACTTCTAGATAATTCCACTGAGAACCCAAAAGGTTTGCATGAATCTACTTGTAGGATGAGTGAATACCAGTGGTAATCACTGTACAGTAAGTTAGTACACATCTCTTGGCTAAATTACCTAGAAATCCAAGGTGAACCAATGTGTGAATATTGCCATGGGAATAATTCAAGACACCAGAGCTGTAGATGCACTTTGCTATAATTAAGCCATGAGACATGTCAGCTTGGGCATTTCTGAGCTCTGATTCCTGCATACTTCCTGTATGTTGTAAGGTATGTATCTGAAATTAGACTGAAAGTCTTTACAAAAAGTACAATAATCCTCCCTATAACACCCTGCCCAAGGTAGTAGGTCACTGTGTGTAAACCTGATTAAAAGGGAAGTACCCTAACTTTTGTTTTACAAGTTTCTACATATCCAAGTGTAATAGCCAGTCAGAGTATTACATTGGTGCCACAGTTTTCATATTTTAGAGTTGAATCTCTTCCATTCACACAAGAGCTCAGAGAGAAATAAAATGAGTGAGTGGTTCTTCAGCTGCAGTGCTTGAGCCCTTCACCATTCACTGGACAGCATTCAAGGGAGACATGCATTGTGTTGCCCAGATAACTGAATGAGTTTTCCTGGAATTACAGAAAGGGTGAACATTTTGTCAAGAGTATAGTAGCTCTCCACCTTCTTGATGAGTTCTTTCAATTCGTTCTTCCTATGGAATGAAGACTGGTCGAGAATTATTCACCAAACAGAAATGGAAAACTTGAGCTTTCCAAAGGTTCCAATAGCAGATGCTGGTCACTCTATATACACTGATAACATGAATGGGATTATCCTGAGTTATGCAGAGTTTACATGAATGAGGAGAGAAGGAGTGAAATAGGCATTAGATCTATCATACTTTAGATTAATTACAAATCACCTTCAACTTTTCCTAAATATCGACCTGTCCCCAAGGAATAAATTGGTATGTTAATGCAGAAAACAGAAACATATCCTAGCTCTACATAAACACACAATATATTAGAAGTGTAGTTCTAAAGCCTCGTTAGAGCCTATTGTTTAGAAATCTGGTTCAAAATCTCCATGTAACCTGTTGAGAGTTGAGGGACAAGGAGGTCAGAATGAGCAACTGCAGCATGAGTAAGATTTTTCTCACACCTTAAAGTATACCAAAACTAAAATTATGGTCATCAAAATAGACTGTACCTTGGCATAAATCCTCTTGCAATCCCCAACTCTGACCTCAAATCTGAAATAAAACAAGGCCATTTCTCCCACCTAGAAACCCTAGTGATTTCCATTACCAAATGAGCAGGTTGATCATTTCAGTCATTAATTAACCCATTGGAGGACTGACATAGAAACCACCCAGCAGGCTGAACAATTTAGGGGAGGTATAACTTCAAATGCTGGCCATCTTCTAAGGAACATGAACCTGGAAACTACAGGGTGCAGTTCCCAGTTCCAGCCCAGCCCAACTTCCTGCAGGTTCCCCACTGCTTCCCACACAGCTTGCCATGGGACCACCTGCCGCTCACAGATGCAGCCTGGCCCTTGCTCAGTCTACTTCTTCCCCAGCGGAGGCTGTCCTTTAACCCCCTCCAGGAGTCTGCCCATAAACTCCCTTCTCCCCAAAACCTTCCCATATTCCCGCATTTACATCCTGTCAATTGTTGCAATTCTGGGAACTAATTTAGCTTTATACCACTGACAGGCTTCAGTCATGTGCTTCAGCCTGATCCCACCCACACCCCAAGGTTGGCTCCTTTTCATCCTCCCAGGTCTCCAATTTGACATTTCTCCAGAAAGGCAACCCTTGCCATTCTTTTCTCTTTGTCATCTATTTCCTCCATTATTCTTAGCACAATTTTAATAAAGTATTTCTTTATTGCTTACTTGCTATTTGCCAGTCTCCCCTATAAATGTTAGTCTCCAGTAAGGTCAGGGACCTGATCTATTTTGTTTCCCTACCAGCACCTGGAGTAGGTAGGTACTCAGTAAACATCTGTCAAATGAATAAAGGAATGGATGAAAAAACAATTCACATTATTTAGTTTTTACCTCTCTTAGGTAAGATTACCATATAACTTATCATCCAAACCAGAACACTTTTTAAGATGAAACAGAAAGCTAATTATTAATTATGTTGAGATAAAACAGGCATAAGCCAGGAAAAATGATCACCATCTGTCTCTTCCATAATTTCCCATCTTTAACAGCCAAGTTCACAAGATTCGCAGTATTGTTCGATAGCAACTGCTGAACCACTTTCCTTTTGTTAAACCTAGGTTCCCTTTTTTCAAGTGAGTTAATGTCATCCTCCAAGAAGCCAGAACATTCTTCCTCTAGCAAGGCCTTTACCATGCCTTCATTGATAACAGTGGCCTCACTCAAAGAGCCCAAGGGAAAGTTACTCTGTTTCAAGGGCAGTGAATGCCAACTTAACTCTAAATGATCTCAGGACAGACAGCAGTAGTACTACAACCCGCAGGGTAGGCAGTCAATTCTGCAATGACTGCTCCAGGCCAGGAGTCAGGGAAAAAGGCAGGGTGGAGAGAAAGCCAGTGGAGGAAGAGGAGGCTGAGATTCAAACCTTTCTAAATTATAACCAGGAATAGCTGAGAGACACCCAAAGAGAAAGGATGAAGAGGAAAGAGCATAAAAGTCTGAGGGAAATTGTTCTGGTTTAGGTTCCTGGGTCTGCTTCTTTTTAGCTATGTAAGTTTGAAAAATATATAGTTTGAGTGTCCCTCCCCTAGCTCTTGAGTAGATGTAACTCCACTTAGCCCTGATACAAATAACACAATCAGTAAAATAGCTATCACAGTGCCTGGAACATAGTAAGTGCTCCATAGTAAGTGCTCCATAATGTTATTTTCATTAAAATGTTAGTATCTTAGCATGATGTGCCAAACAAACCTTGTAGAGCCAAAGGTTCAAATTCTACTGCTGCTATTGAATACCCATGTGGCCCTAGGGTACGTATTTCACTTTCATAGGCCTCAGAATTCTTATCTACTAATTAGAGGTAATTAGGCCTACTTTATACAATTATTCTGAAGCTTAAATGAGATCATGCACATAAAACATTTGGCATAAATCTTAGCACATAGCATTGCATAATATTATTTGGGAGGAGTATAGCTTTCTAGAAATATAGGCACTAAAATAAAAACAAATTAACAAGGAGTGTAATCTTTTGAGAAACTTTTGGACCATCCTCAACAGGGGACTACACCAGACTTCTCACAGTCTACTGTAGTGTCTTGCCCAAGGACACCAGGGAGGGGAAATCACATAATACCACCTTGTGGGGACCGCTAATGGCAAGGAGAAATTAATCATAAAATACATATTCCATAAGTGATTCTAGGTAAAGGAGAGAAAAGACTTGGGAATGGGAAAGGCATCCCCACCTAAAAGTTTCTGTTCTCTTTACTTCCTGTTTGACCTCATGGAAAATGGTAGATCCATTTAGATATCATAGAAGTCACTTTGTAAACACTCAGATTTTAACATTTCTCCTGTTCTTAATAACACCATGCTGTATAATTCACTTGGCCCCCAAATTCCTAAACTTTTTCTCTGCTGAACATACAGAACACAGCCCTTGAAATATTTTTCAACCCTAAGTTATTAGATTAGGTTGGGTGAAAGTAGGAGTCTTTTCTTTGCTACAGTTCTGTGATTGTGATGTCACACACCATTAATGCTCTTCCTAGACACCTTCCTTATTTTATTTCATAAAATTTAAGAGATGAAAAATTCATTTACAAACTCCAATTTTAATCATTTTTAAATTTACAGAAATTAGGACAAAAACTCTGTTCCTATCTTCTGAGCTTTGGGCAATTGTATATGTAAATATACTGTCTGATAAAATATTAGAACTTCATTTTCTGCTTACTGTGACATTTGAGGAACTGGGCTAAATTTCACAAACACAGCTTGATGCACAAATATAAATAATAAGCTTATGGCCCTCCCTGCAAGTGCTCTGCACTGAGTGAGCAGGCGCTCCACAAGCTGTTGGCACCACAGTTCAGGTCTATGCTTTACTTGCACCCCAACCTCCAGGATGTCACAGAGAGGCAGTCTGTGATCACTGTCGGTGCAGCCTGCATCTGGCTCCTGTGCATGTCCTCAACTGACTGGAGACACAGAATCAGGTGGTCTACAAACTTTTGACCCTGCAGTTCGTGTCTGTACCCTGGGGACACAGGTCCACTGGTCCAGGATTGTACCACCAATGCAACCCAAGTCTGGGTCATACATGCACCCTGAACTGTGAGGGAACACTGGATCAGATGGTCTACCATTAGCTGACATCATGGTCCTCGTCTGAGACCTGGGAAAACTAGATACACTTCACCATCTGCTGGAAAACCCCAGACTAAGTAGTGCATCTCAGCAGACACTGAGGGGCAAGTATGACCACCAGGAAAACTAGGGACACTAGTGGCCTTTGCTGAGCTGCCAGGGAAGAGGGAAACTGAGGTTTCTTCATCCAGTATCAAACATGACAATATGAAGGACTAAAACACAATCTCAGAACTCCAACCCACTCAGAACAAGTCCAGGAGACATCAATATAGGAGAACTTGGTAAACACACACTTGAAATTGCTGAAATGATTGCAATGGAAGTAAAGAAACAACTCCATCAGGCCATAGAAGAGATCAGATCAGAAATAATCTCTCAGGCAGAAAATGAAATGGCAATAATAATGAAAGAACTGCTCAGCACATCTAAAGAAGAAACATATAAAAAAATAGAAGAACATACACAATGGTTGGAAATGTTAAATGAAAAATATAGAAATGAATTAGAACACATGAACCAATTCAAAGAGACATCCAGGAAATCAAAGCTTCCACTGAAAGCTCCCAAAACCATTGGAATGAAGCCAAAGATAGAATTTCAGATTTTGAAGGCAGCATGGCAGCTAGTGATCATGAAAGAAAGGATCTCTTAAAATCAACAAGGAGCCAGGAAAAATTAATTCAACAGTTGCAGCATGAGGCAAAGAGGAGTAATGTATGAGCAACAGGAGTCAATGAAACAGCAGGAGGCAACACATAAAAAGAATATTTGCAGAAATAATAGCAGAATATTTCCCAAGTACCGAAACAGAACCTGATATACAGGTAAATGAGGCATATAGAGCTCCAACTAACCATAACCAAAATAAAACTACACCCAGACATATAATAGTCAAGTTCCCAGATCTCCCTCAAAATACAGAATACTAAAAGCTGCTAGAGAAAAGAAATAGATTACCTATAAAGGAAAGCCCATCAGAATCATAGCAGACTTCTCAACACAAACTCTCCAATTGAGAAGAGCTTGGAGCAAAGTATTACACATCCTGAGACAAAACAGCTTCCAACCAAGACTGTTTTACCGTGCCAAACTATGCTTCAAATGCAATGGAGAAATAAAATATTTCCATGACAAAGAACAACTGAAAAACTTCAGGAGTGCCAAACCATCGTTGCAAACAGTACTAAAAGATATTCTAGACGAGAAAAATATGACCACAATTTCAAGAACAACAGTAGAAAGGAACCATCAAGAAGAGCAAGCAATTAAAAAGGTAGAAAAGGTAGGAAACCAACACTAGTAAATAACATGACAATGATATGTCAACACATATTGGTTATAATCATGAATGTAAATACCCTCAATTCACCAGTCAAAAGAAGCAGACTGGCAGGGTGGGTCAAGAAACAAAATCCAATGATATGCTTTATACAGGAAATACATTTTACTCAAAAGGAAATCCATAAACTGAAAGTCAAAGGATGGAAAACAATCCTCCAGCAACAGGAACCCAGAAAAAAGCAGGTGTAGCTATTCTGTCTGCAGACAATGTAAACTTCAAACCAACAACAATCAAAAGAGATAAAGAAGGTCACTACATACTTGTTAGGGGAAAACTGCAAGAGGATGAGATAACATTCATAAACATGTATGCACCAAATATCGGAGCACCAAACTATATCAGACAAATCTTAACAGACATGAAAACCCATATAATTAATAACACTATTATAATAGGAGACCTCAACACCCCTTTGACACAAAGAGATAGTTCAACAGGACAAAAAATCAGCAAATAACAGATCTGAATCAAAGCTGCAAACAAATGGACTTGGTAGATGTATACACAGTGTTCCACCCCCCAGCATCAGAATACACATTTTTCTCAGTTGCATATGGGACTTTCTCTAAAATAGACCACATTCTAGCCCATAGAGCATACCTATCAAAATGCGAAAGCACTGAAATTATCCCATGCATATTATCTGAATGCAGTGCAATGAAATTGGAAATTAATGACAAAAGGAACTCCAAAAACTCCATAAACACTTGGAAATTAAACAACAATTTCCTCAACAACCAATGGGTCACAGAAGAAATTAAAAAATACCTATAAACAAATGAAACTGTAAATATAACTTACAGGAATCTGTGGGATGCAAGGAAAGCAGTCCTCAGAGGGAAATTTATAGCAGTGAACTCACACATAAGGAAAACAGAAAGAGAACAAATAAATAGCCTAATGCTGCACCTCAAACTTTTAGAAAAAGAACAAGTCAAGCCCAAACCACAAAGAAGGGAGGAGATTATAAAGATCAGGGCAGAAATTAATGCAATTGAGATGAAGAAAATCCTACAAAAAATAAATGAATCAAAGTTGTTCTTTGAAAGAATAAATAAAATTGATGAACACCTAGTCAACCTTATCAAAAAAAGAAAGGAAAGAACTCAAATTTGTGCAATAAGAAATGAAAAGAATGAAATTGCTACACTTTCTACAGATATTCACAAGATCATTAATGCCTACTTTGAAAATCTTTACTCCCCCTGGATAGAAAACTCAGAAGAAATGGACAGATTCACTAGATATGTATAAATTACCAAGGTTGAGTCAAGAAGATATAAAATTCCTGAACAACCCAATATCAATTAATGAGATTGAAAACGTGATTAAAAACTTACTGACAAAGAAAAGCCCAGGCCCTAATGGATTCACAGCAGAATTTTACAAGAAATTCACAGAAGATTTAATACCAACCCTCCTCAAACTCTTCAATGAAATTGAAAAGGAAGCAATTCTCCCTAACTCACTTCTGGAGACAAGTATTATACTGATGCCAAATCCAGAGAAAGACACAACAAGAAAGAGAACTACAGACCAATCTTCCTAATGATTATAGATGCAAAGATACTCAATAAAATACTAGCAAATAGCATGTAACAAATCATCAAGAAAATCATACACCATGACCAAGTTGAATTCATTCTAGGAATGCAGGGATGGTGCAATATTCAGAAATCAATACATATTATACACCATATCAATAGAGCCAAAGACAAAAACCACATGATCATCTCAATAGATGCAGAAAAAGCTTTTCACAAGGTCCAACATGCATTCGTGATAAAAACTCTACCAAAAATGAAAATAGATGATCTTCACCTCAACATGATCAAAGCCATCTTTGACAAACCAACAGCCAACATCATTCTAAATGGGCAAAAACTGAAAGCTTTTACTTTAAAATCAGGAACAAGACAAAGATGTCCGCTGTCACCACTCCTGTTCCACATAGTTCTGGAACCATTAGCCAGAGCAATTAGACAAGAGAGAGAAATAAAAGGAATAAGGATAGGAAAGGAAGAAGTAGAACTATCACTATTTGCAGATGCCAGGGAAGACCCCAAAAACTCCACAAGAAGACTCAACAAATTCATCAGTGTAGCTGGATACAAACTCAGCACCCAAAAATCAATAGCATTCCTATACACAAACAACAAACAGACTGAGTGAGAAATTAAGGAAACCATACTTTTCACAATAGCATCCAAGAAATTGAAACATTTAGGAATCAATCTAAAAAAAGAAGTAAATGATCTATTCAATGAAAACTACAGTACTCTGAAAAATGAGATCAAAGAGGATTTTAGTAAATGGAAAAATATTTCTTCCTCATGGATAGGAAGAACCAACATTGTGAAAATGGCCATACTACCAAAATTGTTGTACAGATTCAATGCAATTCCCATTAAACTACCATTA
>NW_004955426.1:22617913-22659706 GCF_000276665.1 Chinchilla lanigera | reverse complement strand
GAAATAAATCAGACCTGCATGTGCAAACACCATATTGTCTCACTAGTGTATGACCTGAAGGAGTGAATAAAAACTAAGAGGTATGACAGACATTGTGAACGAAAAAAAAAATGCTCAAAAATAAAAGGCAACAGGTGTGGGAAAAGAGAAAGGAAAGAAGGGGAAATTATGTATGTATGTATGCATATACAAGATAGCTAACATAGTTGAACTGCTGTCTTCTATTGCTTTACTGAAAGAAATGGTTAAAGAGTACTTGATTGATCAATAGTGCATGTCTCTATTTGTTTTCCTGAGAAACCACTTTGAAGATATGAATACGTAAAACAACAAGCATTGTTAATTTCCTACCACTTTGTTTATAACTCTGTATTATGTGTATTGTTCTTTTGCTATTTTGTAAATGGATTCCTGTTTGTTAATGTGTTTTCCTTCTTTTATTTTTAAAATAAATTTCAAAAACTAATAAGCTTAGTTCTAAAGGATACAGAAATTTCCATTTGCTTGTGGAAAAGTGCTTTTAACTAACTGGTCTAGAGACCTTTTTATGTGCTTGGAAATGAACAAACTAATTGATGAGAGAGGGATTTTTCAAAACAAAATATTTCCAATCTCTGCAGAAGCTGAAAAGACCACATGTTTGTGTGAAATAACCTTAATGAGCCCCTTAAAATCCAAGTATATACCATAAATGGAGAAAAGAAAGCACTTGGCCAGTTAGGACAATGTTATATGGACTCAGATATATCATTTAAGGGACTATTTTAAAAATCCTAAGTGGATAAAAAGAATTTACTAAACTTCAGTTTAAAAGTACCATGTTAAAGTGACTCTAATTTCTTTAAAATTTTTTTCCTTTCAAATAAAATTGCTTAATCTCTGGTACCTGCACTCTCCATCTTACAAGTAAATAATATGAAGCTTGAGTGCCTTGAGAGCCACAGAGGACACCAGGACTGTACACCTTTGGGTGTGTCTGGGTGGGTCATGGAGTCCTGACCTTGGGTACTATATCCAGCCCCTTCCTCTCTGGCATTGTTCTCCTTCTCTGCTTCCTGGCTGCCATGAACTAAGGCATCTTTGCTCTACCATGTTCTTCTAAAAAGATGTTTCTACCTTGGAGATGGGTGACAGTGGACTGATTCCTTAAAAACATGTGCCAAACCTCTCCACCTTTCAGGTGTAGGTGTCAGGTACTGTATCCCAATGATGGGAAACCTGACTAATACAATACCCAAGGGTAGAGTCATCAGATTTAGCAAATAAAAATACATGTTCAAGCATTGTGTGAAATGTGTACCTCGTAAAACAATTATTCATTGTGTGGCGGTTAGCCTGAATTGTCAACTTGACTGGTTTAAGAGACACGTAGGAAATTAGTAAAGTGTACTTTTGGGTATCTGAGTGGGTCATGTGGGTCTGAGGTTGGCAACTATATCTGGTCCCTAGCCTCTTCTGAGATTCTTTCCTCATTCTGCTTCCTGGCTCAACCAGGCCCTTCGGACCTGTTTTGGCCTTGAAACAAGCTGACCATAGACTGAAATCTCTGAAACCATGAGTCAAAGCAAATCTCCTCTCTGTTAAATTGTATATGTCAAATATCTTGTCTCATTATTTTCTAAAATTCAAACTCTACTAGCCATCCTGTCCCCTGGTTAATTAATGAAAAAAGTGGCTCTAGAACAGGGTGCCCTGACTGACAGGCTAGAAAATGGCAAGCAGCATTCCTTCCTCCCATGGGTTTGGTATTATCTGCATCTATCTTCCCACTGGTAGAATCCACTAACGAAAGCTCTGTCCAATCTTATAACTTCCCATGGACAGATAAATAAAGATGCTCTCTGAGTGTTTTCTTTGCTGTTATTACATTTGTTGTCCTGGTTAGTGAGGGGTCAAAATACCACAACCACATCTCATTCTGCCCAGCTATTATTATTACTAAAAAATGCAGTAGTAAATGTTCAAATGCAGAGTTTCACAACAGTCTTAAAAAACAAGATAAAGAAGCTAAATGCTCTCACCCTCGACTATAGCCCTCAGCTTCTCAATCCCGACATCATTTCAAAGGAAAGCAAGTTCACTGCTTCACTTTGATGCATCTGTTCTCAAACTATGCCACCTTTCAACACCAGCTGAACTAAAGTTTTTTAAATCATTCTGACCATTTTATGCTAGCGCAAGTGTAAAATAAATGGCATCTGAACTCCAGCTTCATGGACACGTGGCTTTGGGTCAAGCCGTCTCGAAGAGGATCACTGTTGTGTAGTGCACATTGAGGTCATCTTACATAACTATTAATCCTCCCATTCCAGAACCCATCTGGGTTCCATTCAACCTATGATACCAACACAATTCTTTTGGCATCCTCGCCCAGTACTGATCTTCTCAGTTTAACATTTTAAAACACCCTACTTCTCCAAAAGTGTTAAATTTAAAAATCTGGCACAAATAAAAGGCAAAACAATGCCAGACCAAGCTAATTATATGTGTCCCAGAAGGATGAAAGAGTACACTTTTTTCAGTGTGTAGAGGAACTAAAGCAGCTCTTAGTAAGACCAACACCTGGAAACCTTACACTCAAGACAAGTCAGATGAATCTGAATCATGTTAAATATTTCCTGTCTCAATGACCAACAAGCCATGTTAAAACCAGTCCCAACTTCTTTTGGAAGACTTGTGTTCCTCCACAAGAAAGGTAACACAAGAATTCTGACCAGTGATGCAAGATTGCTAATTCTCATTGGTAAATTTCTCCATTAGTCAGACACCAGCATTGCCAACTTGGAGGCCTCATATGCTTTGCAGGCTGCCGCTGGGAACTAGCTGTCAAACTCCAGGGCTAATGGAAATATATTCTAAAGGCCAAATTCCACCCTTCACTTACATGGCAACAGTTCCTAAGCAGGCATAGCAGCACAAAAATCATAACCTGTGAGCAGACAATTCTTTTCCAGCTTTTATGGTCCAGCTTGGGAAAATACAGCGAGCAGGATCTCCCAGCAACTGTGAACCTGATTCTTCCTGTCTTTGTTTCCTAGGGAATAACTCACATTATGCTCATCACCATAAGGTAATGGGGCTATGCATTGCTCATAAGTAACACTCAAGTATGATGGAAGAAACTCATTACTATTTTTTCTTCTCAGGTGTCAGGAAAGTACCAGTCATTGGGTAGCTTTTCACACTTCCCAGAAGGATTAGGTCAAAGGTCTACTTCGTGAGGCTTCTTGGTCCTCAGCTTCAGAGGGAATATTTCAGATGCTAAACTGGGACACCGGAATTTAGGTAGAGCCTTGATGATCTCCACACTGGCCTCCACACTTGGCTTCGTTTTTGCTTCTATTCTCCCCAGCTTGCTCTTCCAGTTTCATATCACTTTTGCTCCCCCCGCCCCCTGCTTAAAACCTTTGTCTTTCAATTTCTTTAGTGCCTCATTACCTACAAGGTAAGTAAAAGATAACCTCTTTAGCCTGTCACTCAAGGTCCTGAGGAATATAGCTTTAATTTGTGTTTTTAGACTTTATTTCCTCGACTCTAGAATTTCCCTCTGCCTCAACTTGATTGGAATGCCAGTGCCTTCCTCCACTCCTCCCATTTCCTAAACGTGCTAAAAATATTTTATGAAAGGTTATTATGTGGTGCCCTTTTAACCTCATTTATCCAAATTCTATCAGTTGCAATAGTCTTTCTGTCCTCCTACCTATTGTATCAAGTTGGATGCTTTGTGTAGCAAGTAACAGAAATCAAGGATTCAAGTGTCTTCAGCCAGTGGTTTTTAAACTGGAGCATGCATGAGAAACATCTGGTGGGCCTGATAAACTAAAGACTGTTGCTCCCAACACCCACTTCTTCTGCCTAAGTAAAGGTGGATCTAAAATCTGTATTTCAAATAAATTTCCCCAAGTCATGCCAGTGCTGCTGGTCAAGGGGATCTCACTTTGAGAAGAACTAGGTTAAACCACGCAAAATTTGTTTTATCATGCAAGAAATTTGCTTCTCAAACCCAGCTTCTCAAACACTGCTTCTCAAACCCAGCTGCACAATAAAACCAATTGGGAGTATTCCAGAAGTCCTGATGATCACACCTTACCATTTACCAATTCAATCAGCTCCTAGTGTAAGACACAGGCATCAGTATTTTTCAAAGAACTGTAGGTGTTTACGTGTGCAACCAAGTTTTAGGTTTGCAGGTCTAGAAGTAAGGAGGTTTCAGTCCTAGTTACACCAGCCTCAAGCAATGTCATGGTGGATCACATTTCTGTTCTGCTTTCCTGTATGCATTGGCCCTTGCTGATTTTCTTTTTTTCTTTTTTTTTTTTTTTTTTTTTTTTTTTTTTTTTTTTTGTGTGTGTGTGTGTGTGTGTGTATATGCTGGTTTTTTTTTTTCCAGTTCCGGGAATCGAACTCACGACCTTGTGCTTGCCAGGCAGGTGCTGTGCCTCTGAGCTAAATCCCCAGCCCCACTGATTTTCTTTATCATCACAAGTTGTTTGCACCTGTTTGTAGTTCACCTCCTTTCAAAACACTGCCCAAAGATTGCAAAGAAAAGGGCAAAATCCCTCATTTGTTCCCAAAGAAAATTTTCATAGACACCTCCCAACAAACACCTTGTCAAATCTTTGACCTGAACTGAAACATGTGACTGACCCTAAGCCATTCACACTAAGAAGAGAATGAAGTAATTGTGCTGGCTGAGACCACTGTTTCTCAGCCCTGACAATACATTAAAATCACCTGAAAACTATTGCACACTGGGAATCATGTTTGACTAATTCAGAATCAGGGGTGAGCCCTGTTATTAGAACTTTTCAACTGCTCCCCAAGTGATTCTAATGTACAGGTATTTAAAGCCATTGGCTTTGACCAATCAGTATTCACCTGCAAGGCCTGACAAAGTTCAATATTGGGGAAAACACATTGCTACATAATACTTGAACTAAATCAAAGTTTTCTTACCGGGAGAGAAGGGGTCCTGCTATGGGACAGCAACCATCGCCTATAGGACCTGTGCTCCATGGATAGGTTTGTGCTCTGACTGACGGCAGCACTCTGCTCTACTTCCTTGTACTCCTAACAAGTTCTGTTCTTACAGTAGAAGATATTCAGCACACGTGTATTTATTATTAATACTTTGTCTCTCTGCTTGGAGATTCACTAGTAGGATGAAGTTACTTTGCTGGGATATTTCATCCCACTGCAACCTGCCAGAAGGACCGTTCTGCCTCCCCCATCTTGGAAGCTAGAGAGAAGACATTGCAAGGTCCGGCCCTGCTCCTTGATTAGTGTATCTGCCTCTTGACCTTGCCATGGTTTATGTGACAGGGAAATTCCACACTCCCAGCATAAATGCCTGGCGTGACCGGGGCCAGGCCAGGAGCTGCAGCAGCATTTATGTGTGCCAGCTTTTGTCTTCAGGGCAGTGAGGGCCAAAGTGTGTCCCTCAAAGTTGAGTGGGGCAAATCAGCACTGGGGTTCTTTTGTGCAACAAGTACATTTAGATGCATAATTGAGACACTTTTCCCCCTCTACAGAGAGCTTGACATTTCCCTATAGTGGTTAGAGAATAAGTATTGGAAGACTGACAGGGTAAAGAGACAAGCCACCAACTTTAAAGGGGTTGATGGGAAGAGGGGGAGGCTGATTGTGACTTCACAAGTACAAACTCCCTTTCATTCAGCAAAATCAGAGGCATAGCTCTTCATTCACAACTCTTACAGCAAGGAACGCTGGGTGACCTTGGGTGTGAGAGTGAATTGAACACTAACCTGAAGACTGTTGCGTATTGAGCAGAACAAGGAGATTTTAAGACCAAGGTGAGAGTCATTTAAAACTTTTTATTTCAAGATGGGAGAGATGGGATTTGATAATCAATCACTCCCTTTTGAGGAAAAAGTCTGAAATAAAGACTTTATAGTCTGTTACACAAAACCCGATTCTCCAGGAATGTTGTTGCTTCTCATTTCTTTCCTTTCCAACCTCATAATTAGGCTGGCCACCCCCGATTAGTTGCTTGGTTCTTGGTAACTCTAGCTGCCTTGCATACACATCACAGGACTGTCTCAGTTCTTACAAGCCTGAGTATCGAGTTCACTACAAGACATGCAGAAAACCACCATTTCTTTTCTAACATGCTGCCTTGAATTGCAAATAATTGCCTCTGCCACCACCTTATAGGTGAGATATTTTGCATACATTTTATTTCAGAGACAACTTTTTGAGGATGGGGGGAGGCTTTGAAATACTATAATCTGGCTGACACCAACATGTACTGAAACTTCTCTTCTGAGAGGCAAGTGAACCTTGGTTGATAAACTTTGGAAGCCCCAGGCTGGCAGTAGAGGAATGGTGTTGATTTCACTTCTGTTTTCAGCAACATTATTTGAGAGCTCTACAAAGTCAACAGTATAGCTTTATGAGGCCAGAGTAGGAGCTAACATTTGTTCTGCCAATTGCTAGTTCCTATAAATCTTACAAAACCCCTTCCCACACTGTTTACAAAGATACAACATCCAAGTGCCAGAGTAAAGATTGGATTCCTTTTCTGAAACTTCATTAAGTTGTAGCAAAGCTCAAGTATAACTTTCCTCCTTTTCCCATGAAGAACTTTTGTAAAAAGTGAAAAGTGTACTACATGTGGCTGAAGAAAAGAGTAGTGGAAGGTTCGCCTGAGCCCAAGACAAGTGCCTGACATTGGTTAAGTTGAAGGTCCTTCAGGCTCCTAAAGAAACCAACTATGTCAGTCCGGGGTCCTCATCCTTTTCTCCCTAAGAACATTTTAGTGTAAAGAGAATATAAATTTTCCTCAAATATTAAGACAACAACAAACAGCCTAAGGTTTTCTTTCCCAGTGAATCTTCCACAGGTGTCTGGGGTGCACAGGGAGAAAGAGCACCCCCATAGCTGAGAATTTTCCAGTTTCTGATCACACCTACTTGTTGGATGAGGCAACAAAGTATTTAACGTTGTGGTATTATTTACTCTGTTACTTCTGGAAAGGGAAGAAGTGGCCAAGATACTCCTCTATTCCTAGTTAAACAGTTTCTTTTCCTGCCTTCCAACTTAGGTTTTGAGAGGTGGGCAGAGAAAGTAGTTAAGGGAATATTTAAGGAACTCTTAGGGTATCTGTAAGCTTTTTAATTCTAGCTGTTCTTTGGGAGATGAAAGCAGAAGAGACCTTCTCAACGAGTCTCGTAGTGGGTAGGACAGGGACAAATGATGGTGGTCAGCACGACCATGTGAATCTTCAGTAGTCTCTGGGGTCTTGAGCAAGTGTCTAGAAGTCTGGCAAGGGAACAGGCTAGTGGGTGTGGCCTTAGGAGATGAGGCAAGCCTGAGGCCCAGATCTGGCACTTCCTGATGCTTCAGGTGAGAGATGAATGACTTACTCATCTTTTATCTTCATCACTTTGCTCTGGAAAACAGAGATGACTTTTATCCTCATCTCTTTGGTCTGGAAAACAGAGATGACACTATAGACCTACTCAGGATTTCCATCACAGGTGACTACCTAGGAATTTGCCAATATGAACTGCTGACTGTTCCAACTGTTCATGAGCCTAGCTTCCCAGTTCTGGGGACTCATCCAAACCTCTCCATTTGCAAGCTTTTCCCAGGCCTTATATTCTAAATTATAAAAATGTCCTCACAAGACTTTTTGCAGGCTCTGCTGGTTTGTTAGCTCTTGTTAGAATTGTGAACACACAAAAATGAAGGACAATTATATATGTACATTTGTGGTTTTGGTAGAGAAGCCTGAGATTAACTAGGAGACAAATGAAAGAAATGTCTAATTTTTCAGAAGCTTGGCTTTCTCCCTGGGTATTTCTTCCCTCTGTACGCCACTTGTCTTTTGACTTTGTCAGCCAAAAGAAAATATTCAACATGGTAATTTGAAATTTTTTTCTAAAAAAAACCACAATTTTTATATGATGTTATTGGTCGGTGGGTCAGATATTCTTATCTCTCGGCTGAATGCAGTATTTACCATTTCTATAGTAAATGTGCTGACATCTTGTCCAATTCAGGCAGAAACATTTCAAATCCATTTGCACACTGTCTTTGCTGTGCTTTTACCACTGTCATCATGAGAACCAGGCCTTCTACATGTGTCATGTGCAGTTTGGAGCACATTCCATAAAAATATGGGTTGCCTTCTTCTCTTGCTCTCAGCATATCTGCTGTGCCACATCATTTAACCTGTAGGACAAAAACCAAGCTAAAGAGGGAACTCAACAGCATGATACTTAATGCAACCTTTTCATGATACATGGAGCAGGATTAAGGTCCACCACACAGGGGTTGAACAGTGACTTCTCAGAATTGTATTTCATATCACTTTGTTTGATCATGCCATAAGGGATGCCTGCATCATACCATTTGTGTCTCATTGCTAAGACTCCTCAGAATAGAATTAGTTCTGGTCAGGTTACAGTAAGAAAAGGAATAATACTAATGGGTTGAAAAGCATAACTAAGCTTGCCACTACGGAAAATAAAAACACTCCTAGAGATTAAAAGACCCTAATTTTCTCCAGGAAAGTAAAGGTGTGACCTAATCCCTTTTCAAGTGGATTTATCACATGGAGGTAGGGTTGTGTGTGTGCTCATTTCATCTTTTTTAGAAGCCTCTGTTTGATTTTTTTATTTTGTTTTTGCTGCTAATTTAAGCCACAGTTAACAATATGGAAATAGTTCTAACTATGATGGTGTTAAGCAGTTAAGGGCTTTCTGTGTATTTCTCTGACAATACAGAAATGAGAGGTGAGATGCTCACCCTAAACCACTTGGAAATTATAGTGGTAAGTTGTGTGGCAAGTGCTTCCCAGGAACTTGTGTTTCTCATGCAGGTTTGCACCATGCTGATCACAGAGGTGAGGCAAGGCTCTGAGCCTACCTGCTCCACTGCTCATCTATAGCTTCCTTTCATCTCCCTTTCGGGCCAGGAGCTCATAGAGCTTTTCAAAGCCCATTAGATCATCCACTAGCATTCTTAAAAATAGGACTGTTTGTTTAGCTGAATTAGGGGAAGTGTCCTGTGACCAGTGAAGTTTTTATTGAGCCATGTCTGGAAGAACCAAAAAGCTCAAGTGGGTTTCTTTGTCTTGTGCTTTGTCGTTTCTTTATAGTCCCTTGAGGAAGTAATGCACTCTGCGGTTTGAGCCTGCTGATATCAGTGGAGAAGTGAGAAGCCATTCATAAAACAGAGAGAGGAGAGCCTTGGGGTGCCCCAGGAAAATATGGAATAGACAGACCTCTTGGTTGAATTGGAAAGGGGCCTGAGAATTTCATAAAGCCAATTGCAGGCTTTGGTGATACCTGCCAGGTATACAATGTGTCAGATAGTAAGGGTTTGCTAATGGTGGGGGGGTGGGGACATCTAGAGAGAAGTTATACCCACAAGTAACAACACAGGAAGATGTGCCAGATATGACAAAATGATACAGAGAAGAGTGAATAAACTCATTTACAAGGAAGCGCTGGGCTGGAGCACAGTATCACAGCACTATATCACCTAACCAAACTATGATAGAGTTACAGATGTATATGCATGTGAACAGAGGCATATTTATTACATGTATAAAAACATTAACCTACTACTTACTAAATGCTTACCACATACACAGGCACTGTTCCGCAATAGGTGATACAAGTTACAATACTGTTCACCCTCTGAATGGTGCTTTGCTTTGTGTAAGCAAGTTTGACTCTCAGATGCAGGATTGCCGTGGTTTGCCTATAGTTTACCTGCAGGGGCCTTAAAGGAACAGTTATACAAAGAATATATAAACCCACTTGGTAGGGATTCAAGAAAAGTGTTCTCAATCTCACCTTATAGAAACTTAGCAACATTTTAAAAATTTGCCCAAATTCATTCAGTAAGTACACTTGGTGGGATCTAGCTGAGTGGCACAAGTGCCCGCCTGGCAAGCACAAGGTCCTGAGTTCAATTCCCAGTACAGAAAAAAAGACTGGTCCAAATGCACATAAGAGGATATTTGTGAGAGAATAATTTATATATCACATTTTCATAAATTCCCAAATATTCCACTAGAGGGAATTGGTTAAATAAATTTTGATACATTCATTTGAGAGAACAATACATGACTATTAAATTCATATGTAAAAGCAGATGATATTTTGGCTTTTTGTTAATTACAGTATGAGCATCCTTAACCTGAAAACCTGAAATCTGAACTATTATTAAATTGGAAATTTTCTGAGCACTTACATGATGCCACAAGTGAAAAATTCTACCCATGTGATAGATTACAGTCAAAACATAGGTACAATGAAAATATGTATTGTATTAAATTACATTCAGGCTATGTATATACAGTGTCTATGAAATATCAGTGAGTTTTGTGTTTAAGCTTGGGTCCCACCCCCAAGATATTTTATTATATATATGCAAATATTACAAAATAAAAAATTCAAAACACCCCAGTTCCAAGCACTTCAGATAAGGTATACTCAACCTGCATTACAAACAGATTAAAGCCATTCTGGATTTGAGTAGAAGAATGAAGAAAGATCTCTAGTTGCATTCATTTACCTATAAAAGCCTAGAGTTTATCTTTTTTTATAGCTGAGTAATACTCCATTATATAGAAATACCACAGCTTTTTTATCCATTCCTCAGCTGATGGGCATTTGGGTTGTTTTCAAGATTTAGCTATGACAAATTGCGCCACTATAAACATGGGTGCACCTAGATCACTGTGGTATGATGTTTTTAATTCTTCTGGAAATATCCCCAGAAGGGGAATAGCTGGGTAAAGTGGGACTTCTAACCTAGTTTTGTGAGAAATCTCCAGACTGATTTCCACAGTTTGGAGGATTTGTAGATTTGATTTCACCAATCTACACTTCCACCAGCAGTAGAGAAGTGTTCCTTTCCCCCACAGCCTCTCCAGCGTTTGTCATTGGTTGATTTTTTAATGCTAGCCATTCCTTCTGGGGTGAGATGGAATCTCAGTGTTGTTTTAGTTTACATTTCTCTAATGACTAATGATGTTGAATTTTTTTCATATATTTATTTACAATGAGTATTTCTTCCTCTGAGAAGTGTGTGTTCATCTCTGATGCCCATTTTTGGATTGGGTCTTTGAATTTTGGTGGCCTGAGTTTTTTAATTCTTTATATGTTCTAGATAGGACTCCTTTGACGGTTTGTTGAAGGGGAATAGTTAATGTTTAAAAGTTGTTTCTTTTTAATATTTTGACCAATTTTGCATGTTTGTATCTGGTAATCTGAGCAACTTGGCAGTGTAATATCCATTGGTGAATTCCTACCTAGTGGGAATTGATGCCTAGTGACTCTATGTATTGTCTTTAATGTTCTTTCAAATTATTATTTTCTTATTCCCTTTAATGATTTGATCAATCTTCTATTCTTACATCTGGTAATCTGAGCAACTTCACTGAAGATAACCATGTGTAATATAACAAACACAGTTAATCTCTTATCATTTGGTTTGAAACCCTGTATCATTTTTAATGTCCTTCTTTTGTGTTGTTTGTATTTTGCTATTTATTTTTGGTACTATTTTCTTTAAAATTTAAAAAAAAAGAATGAAGAAAGAATAGCATAGTCATACAATAGAATACCACCTCTAGTACAATGAATGAAAATGATCTCCATACGTAAGCCTTAAGGCATAATGCTGTTGAAAAAGAAAAAGTACAGAAAGACATACATATGGTCCTTGACCTAAAATCATATCACAGCTATCAATCTACATTTCTTTTACAACTCCTCTTTTAATCAAATGTTTCTTAGAAAACATCATTGATCAAGCATCTTACAAGAAGGCCTCAATAGTCCCTCTTTTGCTGAGGTGGACTTGTCCTGGTTGTTGGTCTGTTTGGTCTCATATCCCAGGTGGAGGTGACTGATGACTGGGAGTCAGAGTCAAAACACATTTAGCCACAGTTGAGCAAGAAAGAAGTTTTGAAAGTGGGATTCTCAGGCCTAAGTCTATCTGGACTTGTTAAATTCTTCTATTGATTCTGTAGGTGTTGGATACAGTTTCATATCCATCACTGGAGCAGATTATTTTATTAGGAATTGTACTTTTGCAGAATTTTGACAGACAACAGGTATTAAGTGTAAAAAGGAAAAGACAAATAAAACCAACAAGAGGATGATTGCTCAACGTTTTAGAAAAAAATCTTGATCAAAAGAGAAGAATGTGAAAACTGTCAGAATCAAAATGGGGTCACTCATGCCAACCCTCACAAATAAAAGTAAATAAAGCCAGGAGGATATGAAAGAAAGGTTCATATGCATGATGGTCTATTAGTGACTATCACAAAGACTTTGGTGGAACCTCAAACTTGCATACAGACCAGCACAACCTTATGCAAATAGTACTTTTGCAAGGACATTTGGCCAGCAATTGCCAGTTCAACCTTGGACTGACACCACTCCTACTGTTAATCATCATGTCCAAGGATTATTGTTTCAAAATATCTGATTTAATGCTCTGCATTTTTGTCTTTAAAAGCTTTCCTTTGCCTTAACCTTCGTTATTTAACATGACACAATGTATTCTGATACAATGCTTTGCTATTCCCATACAAACATCAGTGTTCTTTGGAAAATATCCCACTGACTGTTTTTATTTAGTTTGACAGTCGCAGTAAACTCATTATAAGTTGAAAGTATTTTCATTTGGAAATGCACTTAATACACCAATCCTACCAAATGCCCTAGTCAGTAGAGGATCCACTGTTCATCCTCCTAATCACCCCGACTGGCTGGGGATCTACACACTGTTAACACTGCCTAGCTTCATGAGAGAGTATCATTATATATGTATGCCTGAAGAAAAAATCCAAACTTCAAAATTTGAGGTAAAGTTTCTATTGAGTGCATATTACTTTTACACAATTAGTCAAAAAAGTCTAAATTTGAATCATAAGTCAAACCAGTCAAGGGTCATTTGTATATGCAAAAATTTTAAACATAGAGTCATACAAACTGTTATAGTTGTGTATGCTATTTATACATAGTAAAAGCATAAAATCATACACAGGATCTATACACACCAGCTTCAGAGTGGCACTTCTTCATATATCTTGGGAAAGAAAAAAGAATTAGATAAGTTTTAGTTGGATCCACTTTAAAGAGAAGAGAGAACTGAAGCAAGTATAGTAATATTAACATTTGTTAAATCTACATGATGCATAAGCAGGTTCTTTTTATACTGCTTTCCATATGCCTGAAATATCCTAAAATTAGAAATTTATATATAACATATAGCATATAATAACATATGTGTAATATGTACACATATATTTATATATTATTAACATGACAACTACAATACTACATAATATATTATGTATTATGTATAATCTGTTATACATAATATAATCATTTGCTTTTATATACATTTATGTACATTTTATTTTACATAAAATAAAATTATATAACTATGTATAACAGTAAACATTTATATACAACAGTATGCTATAATACAATATGGTGTGTTATGCATAAGTATTATACACATGTGGAAAACTAACAGGCATCAAATATAAGCAATGGATTATTATTAGAAGAGTGTAACATTGCTATATTTTATTCTTCAGGTTATTCTGTATTTTTCAGATGTTATAATAAGTATGAGATAGCAGATAATACTGCCAATGTCTTTTGAGGGAGTGTGGATGTTTAGGCAAAGTGGAGAGCAATGGCAGGTGCAATCTGCTCCTTTGTGACACTGGGTAACTCAGTTGCTATGTAGCATGGTTTCCTCACCGGCACAGTATTGGCAGCTGGATCTCTGTTAGATATGGGCTGAATTTTCACTAAACCCATATTGTCTCTGGTAACCTGCTAACATAGGTCTTGTAGTTCAGGCAGCAAGGTGACTAGTTCTTGCCAGTGGAATAGGGGGAAGCAGTTAAGAATGAGCATGCCTCCTCTGAAGTTTGTCTCTTCCTTCTACCTGCTGCCTGTCTGAAACCTGGGTGTCTTGAAACCCTTCGCTGAGATAGTGGAGCCATCACATGGAAGCAGCTTGGATCACTCCGTGTCATCATTGGAGGAGAATAGCCAAATAAGAAACATATATATTGCGTTTTGTAAGAAACAGAAGTAAATGTTTGCAATTGTTATAGCAATTTGACTTCTCTAATCAACATAGTTAATGGAGGAGACAGGCCTGCCGTAGAGTTCAGTAACTTGGAGTTATGGCATGAATTCAAAGTGATCCTGGCTTAAATCATGTAAGACCTCCACTTCCCTTCATCTAGTTATACCACAATCACAATGTAAGCTGGCACAGCTTCGATAGGGTGTGGCATTACATTGGTAGAGTGTCCCAAGTTTGCCTCATTAAAACACCATTAGATCGTACACACTAAGGTGATTAACAGTTCTCATGTAACAAGAGCCCTGGAGATGTGAGAACAGTTTGCTCATCTAGATGCCCTTTGGGGTCAGTTACTGAGAAAGACCTAGAGAAGGTAATTCACTCAACCCAAGTTAAATTTTCTCATCTGTGAAATGCGGAGAGGACACCTACCTTTCAGTCAGTTAATTGTGAGGATTAAATCAGCATTCCTGATAAAAAGGACTGACATTAAAGGGCCTCCTGAGTGTCACTCTTTCCCTTTTTGTGTCACCTCTTTGAAACCTACCCCAGATGGAACTAGGAAGACATTTCTCCAGTTTTTATTCAGAACACTGCGGTTTTGTTAAAACTCACATTTTTGGGAAGCACACTCCCCCCAGCAGTCATTTCCTTGAAGGGAAATGGAACCTGCCTGGTTTTGATTCATTAACACTCAACTTGTTAGCATTGTTTTGTAAGTACTGCCAACATCCTAGTGCTCCTTGAAACCCTGTTTTAAAGGCTGCATTTTAAAAGTCTAGCAAGTTTATTTTTCTTTCTTTCTTCTTTTTTTTAAAAAATGCTGAAAGAAAACTGGACTTTAGCACCAGTGTGAATTTGAATTTATTTTTAATGTACGACTGACTTCCAATCAATTAGGAAAAAAAAATACACTTTACCGTTCCTTGTTTTAAAATTTCAGCTCAATTTAATTTACTCTGGAAAAAAATTTTCATATTACAAGCCAAAAGAGGGTTTTTGTGTTCTGTTGCTCTTCTGCTGCACTGTGGAAAAGTCAGCTCTGGAAGATTTTTGGCTTGCCAGTCACATGAAGAACTTTACTATATACTGGGATGGTGCTGGCTTTCTGTTCACTCTGCCTTTATTTGATATGGTAAAGGGTTCTGGTGGAAATTGGTAGGAACTTTCATTCATAAAGACAGACCTGGGAAATTACATATAATTATCCAAACCTATACTCAACAAGAGGAAAATAGAAAAGAGTTGGATGCTGGTCCTGGTGTAGAGGGTTTCCAGAGTTTTCTCCTGATCAGAACAGCAGCCTGTTCTGATATCTCTACCACATCATTTTCTCCACCAAATCCATGGAATAAGTACAACTGCAAGACAATGCAGCTTACTTTCCATTGTGAAGTAATAGGCTTCATCCGCTATTTCTAGGCTAATGGTTGTTCATTGTTCCTGCTGCTTCAAGGTTTAGGAACCAAATTTTTTGACTGATTCCTGGGGAACACAAGAAGACTAAAAACAAAGAAGGAGGTAACTTCCACATGTGTACTAGTCACTTCATTTATTAAGGGTCTCTGGCTGTGTCTTTACATTATTTGGAGGTATAATTGCCACAGAATTGATTTTTGAGTAAATCTCTGAAGGGAGATATAGCTCCTCCTGAATTTGCATTAAAGTTTGAGGCTCAGATGGACTTTTTGGACACATTGGTAGGTCTGGGCAAGTTGGCTTGAGTATTCATTTCCAGATGAGAAAGGTATATTTCTGATTCATAAGAGGAGCAGTAAATTCCAATCTTCTGGTCTTCTACCTTACTACTGTGTAGAAGAAGGGCATGAAATGTCAAATTTAGTTTTTATCTCTTAACTAATATCTTTGTCTAGTCAGGAAGACACATAAGTGTCAAATCCATTTTCTTTTCACTTTATACCCGAACTTTCACATGGTCAAAAGAGCGGCAGACATGTGGCTAAAGGTGATAAACAGTCCTTCGAATGCTTCCTTGCTTAATTTAACTATGTCAATAGAGTCCAGTGTGAGTTTGCCTGCTCAGAACAAATTATACAAAAAGATGGGAACAAAATCTCTGCAAGTACTAACATAAGTGAGATCCTGAGAAATTACCTTTATGGTCTCTTTATTTTCTTTTTCTTCCTTTGCAGATTTTCTTATACAATGAGTATGTATTTTTTAAGTTTTTGTTTACAAAAAATGGGTAAATATGTTTGTTTTAATTGAGCAGCATAGAAGTACATAGAATAAAACGCACAAGTTCATTTTCATTCATCCCCTAACCACACTGTACCCTCTAGAATTCACAATTGGTTTTGTGTATAAACTTTCAGAGCTCTTCTCGGTTATGTATGTGTAACTGTCAACATTATATTGAGAAAGCAGGACTCCACAGAGCACATGAGGAAAATCTTTCCCCTTGCTGCCTCTGCTCATGTGGTACACAGAGTCGTTCCAAGTTTCTTAGCCATTCATCCATAATAACAATGTACACACACCATCCCAAGCTGCCTGTCTCTCTGAGTGCACAGTGAATTCCAGCAGCCTGAGGGCATCCTCTGATAAAAGATGTAGGTGCTGGCCCAGGAGTGAAGGCTCAGCCCCAACACAGGTATGTGAATGTGATCAAGAGATCAGAAGGGAATACTGGCAGCATCTCTACAGGTGAGGCCCTTTTAAAACTCATACCAGCTGTCTCCCTCGCATGTGCCTGAGGGGACTGCTAATGTACTCTTGTCTGCTGTCAGGAGACATACACTCTACTGAGAGGCAGCATCCTCAGTGCCAAACCTCCATCCACAGCCTGACACAGCCTCTTGCCAGAGACAATCCTTGGATCTGGATGGGTGTAAATCTATGAACTCCAGCATTCTGACGGATATCCTCAAATCCCCACTTACTAGACTGAAGTAATGGTAGATGCCAAAGAAATTCTCTGTCAGTCTCCAGTCGTTTAAGTATCAGTCTCTTCATATCCTTGAGCTATATGATAGGCTAATACAAGATCATTTAGAAGAGCACTAATTGCAAACTGCTTTGTTCTTATTTTGAAGACCTCGAATAAAGCTGAAAAAGGGTCACTGTGATATCTTGGTAGAGACCTCAGGCTGTCACTGTTGTCCCATAAATTGAAACATATCCATGTTCTGGAGATTATTCTCTTGTCAATATACCTAGGAATCTTTTGATGTTAGAGGTTGTTGGTTTGTCTCAATGTCCTTAATGGCAGCATAATATTGCACTGGACTGATTAAATTATAGTTTAATTAATTATTCCCTATGGACAGCTAGTTTCAATTTTGGATTCTTAAAAGCAATGTTGTTAAGAGTTATTTTCGTATTCATATTTATGTGTGAGTCTCTATCTGCATATATACACATACTAGCATTTTTCTAGAGAAGTGAAGTCAAAGACATGTGCTGGAAAATTTTTGCTAGATACTGCCAAAGTGCCTCTGGGAGAATTGTGTGGATTTCCACTTTCTCCAGAAGTGCATGAGAGTAACCATTTCCCCACACTTTAAGTGTTTTCATTGTTTTTCATCTTTGCCCTTTAGGGGTCCAATGGTGATCTCATTGTTATTTTATTCTGTACTTTCTTGATTGCTAATGAGGTGAGCCATCATTACTCATGTTTGCCCACTTGTGTGTGTGTTCTGCGAATTGCCTGGTCACGTACCTTTCGTCCAGTTTGGGGCTCTAAGGTCTTTCATGCCTCTCTGGAGTTGGAAACAAGGGGAAGATGGTGAAATGATGAAGGGGAGATGGATTGTAACAACTTGATAAGAATCCTGGCCCAGCTCCGTGAGAACAAGAAATGATGGAAGTTCTACCACTCAGATTGTATCAGTGTTTTTTCCAAAACTCTTTGCAAGTCTGAATCTGAAATACAGATACCTCCCTCAAACTCACACCAGATTTCTTGCATTTGACCGAGAGCACATGCATACTTACTTCAGATGTGAAATTCGACTGATTATATTTGTGCCTCCTTGTTTCTTGCCCTTAATTTTACACATATTAAAAGTTATTAAAGGCAAATTGAGTTTAGAGGAAGAACCTAAAGATGTTATTTAAGAATACCTAGCAGCCATGGCAACATGCCTTTAGAAAGAGCATGTACTCTGTTAAAAAATATTCCACTTACAAGTAATGAGAGACATTTGCCAAACAGCCCCAAGCTAACCAAAGAAAGAATAGGCAGATGGTTGAAGGCGTGTCAGAAATAGGGTTTACAAAAAAAAGACTATGGTTATGCTGGAAAGTAGTAGCAATTGTTGTAAGCAGACAGGACAGACTCATTTTTTGCCCTGCATGGGGCAGTAGATGATGGGGTCGTCTTTTGCTGCTTATAACTTAGCTCTGGTTCACTTAGACACATAGTTCTTTGGTGTTTCATACCTGTGGTAGACACTTGTATAGACCCTATGATGGCCTCCACTTGCATTTTTTCGGTTCTAAAGCAGGACACCATGTTCTAGTTGTAGCCATCTTGGTGGTGTTGGTTCTGTCTTGGTTTATGTTTGGAAAACTCATCAGTATTGTTTTCTATGTGCATGTATCACACTCTTTGGAGTATCAGTTGAAAGGACACTGGAGAGTGTCAGCCTACTTATTCCTGAATATGTATTTAAGACTAGAGGAGTTCAATTCTCAGCAGAGGAAGCTTTAGAATGCTTCTCTCATATTTTGACCTATTTGCTTATTAGCTCAAATCCCAGCCTTTGAAGGTGTAATGAATGAGTCTGTTTCTACCATAAATTTTAAATTTCAAATTCATTCTTTCAAATTCAACTAAGATTTAGAAAAATAATGCTTCTTCCAGAGGGTATTTTGATACTTTTCCAAGGGAAGAGATACAGGAGTTGCCAATTGGGATCTGCTGAGTACTGTGAGAAGATGATCACACAGAGTAGAGATCTCAGACCCGCAGATGAACTAAAGATCCTGCCACAAAACCTGGAGTGCAAACCCCACAAAACATAATTGACGGCTTTCCACTTAGCTGATGCCACTTCAGTGATAGGACCCCTCTCATGCTGTCGTCCCTGTAACCAGCTGGATAGTTATCACCCTCAGCTTTTGGCTTGAAGGCACCAAAGTTTTGAAGAATTCAATTTATTGGGGAAACTTCATTGTCAACTGTGAATTAAAGTGATGGAAAAGGACATATATTTGAAATGCACTCTTTCATCTCAGACAAAGATTTGCTTTTTGAGCTGGTTTCCCCAATATTTTATTATAAAAATTGTCAACATACATAAAGGTTGAAAGATTATACAGTGAGTAACATTTTGCCATATTTATTTTACTATGTAGCTATCCAACCAGTCAATTCTATCCATATATTAACCCATTTAATTTATTTGTTATAGTCCAAAGTAAGATTGCAAATATCAATATGCTTCACCCCTAAACATATCAGTTTGCATTTCTTAAGCAAAAGTTCAATGCTTACACACTGTATTTCACTTACATTTACATTGACTAAAACATACAAATCTTAAGTATGCCATTCCATGAGTTTCTAATGACTTTCTACTTATATTTATAGTTTAATTAAGATAACATCTATTAATTTGTATGTCCTAAGTATGTCTTGCTTCAGTGTTACTATCATTTGTGTTATAAGATGTAAGCAGATAACACAATGAGATATATGAAAAACATCTTGCAGTTTTTACCTAATAAATCTGATTTTTATGAGATAATAAACATTTTCTAGTGGTAAAAGTCAGTAGCAATTAAAATGTGAATTAAAAATTCCTCCCACCCTTCTTCTAATCTTCCAGGCAGACAAGTTTAAGTGATAGGCTCCCTGAAACGGCAAGGTGATCTATTTTAAAAAGAAAAATTGCACCTCTGTTTGCAAATGGTCTCTATGTGAATCAGGGCTCTTTCAATACTGCGTAGGTTCAGTATTATGAAACCCAGCAATAAATCAGGTGCCGAGGCTGAAGGGAGACATCAGCTGATGCCATAACCCCTGATTTTCTTGAGCTCATAAAGAAAACCTCATTGTGCAAGCCAACTGTTTATTGGGCAACCAAGGTGAATGTAAAATTTTATAATGAAGATTTTTGTTAATTCTTGCCTGTTGGTGCCTTAGGTAAAACATACTTCACTTGGAAAAAAGTCCTCTATTAAAAAAAACTTAAAAATCACTGAATCTAATCTTTCTCAGCCCATGGAGGCTCAAGTATAAAACTCTTGCTTCTTGTGATTATACTCTCCTTCCAAGATATGCTCAAAAACTTGAATTAAAAACTATTTATTGTGTGGTCTTATGTATAGCAATGTGCTGAATTCTGCAGGATTTAGAAAAATAGGGTAAGCTATGATGACATCTTCATTCTAGTCAAATAGCTCCAGAGAAACGCTTATAACTGTGAAGAACAGAAATATTAACATGGTAAGACTAGGCAGAGATGGCATGAGATCTAAGTCGTGTGGACTACAGACGTGCTAGCATCCAGAGAAGGGGACCAGAACAGCTGCTTCTGTAAGGAGAAAGGAGGTGAGGGAAAGCCGCATCCCAGACTGTCTGAGGTAGACTGTATGCACAAATCATTTGCAGAAAGCTTATCCTGGGAGCTGTTTAAGCTAATTTTTTATTTCTTTTACTATAGGACAATCTTAAAGCCACATTTCCATTGATCTGGTTTCCAGAACTTTGGATTCACCTTTTCACTGGTCTAAAGCCAACTCTAAATGTTAAAGTCAAATGTTAAAAGCCTACAAGGGTCTCATTTTGCTATTCTAAAGGAGTTGGAAATTGTTTTCCTTCTTCCTTTTGAGGGCCCAAAGCACGAGAGGAGGGCCAAGATAATATCAAAACAGTATTTTCTAAAACAAGATAAAAAATCATGCTGTAGTATGATGAGAAACGAAGCCATGACAGAGAGGATGGCAAATCTAAAAAGAAGGCAGCAGTTGGACCCAATTAACTTTGCACAAACGCTCCCCAGTAAGACATTTGCCTTCTAAAGTGATAAGCGTTATCCGTGTTACATAGATTATTTAATTTGCTAAGATCTTGGTCTTTGGCTTTGTTCAGATCTGGCTCCCTAATACTAGAAGCTCCAGGCCTCCTGGTTCACTGCTTCAAAAATCTAAAACATATGACAGAGAAATTCTAGTGAACTCAACAATAAATCTTGCTTATTCAAAACTACCAGTCAATTCAAATGCCCTGCAATAAGTGTGTAGTGCCACATGTTGAAAGCCTGTAAAATTTAGATGCTGTTTACCCAAGCAGTTTACTGGGATAGCAGGGCAGGCATGAAAAATGTCCATGCTTACTCCTTCTGTAACTGTACACTGCCCTCACTCCCAACCTGGAACGGACTATTGACATTCAATAGTACCACAGGACCCGGGAAAGTTCTTAAATAACCCTGCTTGCTGCAAGCACTCTGAGTTACCCTTTTCGGACCATTGCTTGTAACTGCATAGCCCCAAGAATTCTAACTAGGTCAATTCACAAAAGGCAGGTGCTCTCAAATGATTTAGGCATTCCCGGAATCACTTCTCCTGCCCTGAACTTTTGCTTTTTTGTTAAGGTCAGGCCATGTCACATAACATTGGTGTCTGCCCCTAAAGAAGGAAGGATTCTTATACTCTGAGTGCCAAATTGAACATCATCGCTTGATGTTTTCATTTCTATATCTTCTAATGGGATTCATACACTTGTGAAAGAAAAGTGAACAAACAAGCTCAACATCCTGCAGAGGCAAAAGTCAAGTAAAGATGGTCCCATATTCACAAAGATCCCGGGGAGTTAATTTTGTTGAAAAGTGGTAGTTCTAGAGAAATTTACTACCTCTTCTCCCATGGGCAAGGAAAACTTCATGAGGAGCTTAGGTGCACAAAAAGCAAAAATATGTTTTTATTTGGGGCAAAGTGAACTTTTAATTCTATAAAAGAAAGTAAACAGCAGCATCAGATGTCACTCCTTGGTGGCTCCATTGTACAGAGATATTTCAAAGACTTAACAGCAAGCTAGGTGGCCCAGGATTGAGGAAGCAGCAAGGCAAACAACCTCAGATCAGAGCTTAAGCATTTTCTTCAGCACTAATCTTCTTCCTTTCCAGTTCAGAGCAGCCTCCTCATAATACTACCTTTGGGGCCAAAGGATTCTGTTGTATGTGCTGCTGAAAGGAAGTGAGAAACTAAAGACATCAGCATTCAATATACATCCTTAAGAGTTTTAGGGAATCGCCTGGGTCCCCAGCCTCTGCCTGGACCTGACAAATTGAATTAACCAGTTTCCTGGAAGCAGCAGGTGACCAAGTCCATTAAGCTAGCCGACATTTTATTGTCATCTTTGATGGATGAGCTATTCATGGAATCCTTTCTCTCTTTGCGATTTTGCTCACTTAATTCCCTGTTACACATCATGTATGCAGCCCACATGAAGATAACATGGCTTGATTCTCCCTGATGGAGCAAGATAATGCCTCCTCAAATTGATTATATTGGTGGTCTTTAAGTGAGAGTTGAGCTTAGGCTATTGATCTCAGTTCGCAAAGTGTTTCTTTAATCGCCTAATGAGCTATTCTTTGAGATATTTAAACTGGCTTCCTGCCCCAAGGCTGAACATTAGAACCAAATCCCAGATCCATTTCTAAGATGATTAGAGCCTAAGGTCTCGTGCAAGTTCTAAACTGTGTGGACTACAGATGCTCGCTCCTACAATCCAGAAAAGGGCATTGGAAGAGCCGAGTAAATGCTGAGAGGGGAGAAGATCACTGAGCCTAGGGCTATGGACCCAATCCTCAAAAAAAGAGATCAAGAGGTTTCATAGAGTTGTGAAAGAAAAGTGAAGAGACAGGATGAGAAAGCACAAACAAACAACCTCCATCTACAACAGATGACATACATCTTTCCAAAACACTCAGGAGGCACCCTGCCAACAGTGTGCTCCGTAGTAAACAGCCACTCTGTCAACAAAGAATTAGGGCAGCCTCAGGATGAAGCAGATCTGCAGACAAGGAGATATCCAGGAAGCCCCGGCTTACTGCAGGCCCCCACCGTCCGGGTCCAGGAATCTGATATGGGACTGGTCCCTGCAGACTGGTCAGGAGAGCAGCCCCAGAAAACCACAAGGCTGTGAAGCTCACAAACGTCTTTGTAAGTCATACCCAACTGCCAGAGAAAGAGCACACTGGTCAGCTGCCTTGGGATTCACAGGTCCACTCCACCGACAGTCTGACCTCCAAGTCAAGTCCTCACTCGTGTAGCCTGTGGGCTTTCCGTACCAAGGAAATTTTGCCCATGGGACATTTCCACAGCTCAGGGCACAGCCCTGAATCCTCAGAGATGTTGTTACTGTTGCGTGTGTTTAATCTGTCAGGGGCCTTGGAAGAGTAATATTAAAGAGTTTGAGTTCTAGTGCCAGAAAAACATGAGTTTGAATCTTGACTTTGCTATTTCCTGGCTGTTTGACCTTGAACAAGTTACTTCCCCTTTTGAAATATCAAGTTCCTTGTCTGTAAAATGAGAGGCACAGTCCTGCCTGACTATTGTGAGCAGTTGAGAAGCAGATTAAATTATGCTGCAAAAGCTCACACATAGGACAGGGCCTGGCATATAGTAAGTGCTCAGTGCACCATGGTTATTACCATCTCCTTGTCTTCTTTATCTACAGTATTCTCAGATTCTAATTTATGTGCTTATGCTTTCTTTCTCTCCCTGTCTCTGTCTCTGTCTCTGTCTCTCCCCACACACTCTCTCTGAGTCTCTTCTGTCATCTAACCACTAGTTCTCTGAAAAGCATAAATTCTTACCTCTTTATTACTAAAACCTATACAGATTTAAAAATATTTAACAAATGCTCAATATATACAAAGTACTCAGCTAGACAATATGGGTGGCACTTTAAAGATGGATTCAGTGCCTGTAATCCCAGCACTTGGGAGGCTGAAGCAGTAGGATTACAATTTCAAGGGAAGCCTGGGCTACACAGCAAATTCCAGGTCAGCCTAAACTACACAGTGAGACCCTGGCTCAAAAAACAAAACAAAAATGAACTCTTTTGAAGAATTGGGCAATACAGTTGGACAGAAAGCTCAAGTCATAAAGACCTGTCTTCTTCATTTAAGTACTTCTTGAAATCCTATCTTCTCCATAGAACCTTCCTTCAATAAAAAGGAAATCTGTTGGAAGCCTTCCATGAGCCACTTCCTTAATGCAGATACTCAGTCTGAAGCACTAGCCTACACCATGAGTGAAGGGAGGGGTGAAAATAGAAGCTGAAGTTCCCAGCAGACATGTAGGAACACATGTGGTTCTTTGTGACTGAACTGCTTATTAACAAATCTTTATACCCTGTGCCTAATATCTACCTCAGCCTTATGAATGAAATGCAAAATTTTCCTTTTCTAAGGCACCACTATCAAGTACACTACTGGCCTTTTCTGAGGATGAGTCATCTTTAGGACCCTGTTGGAAGCCAAGTAGACAGAAGAATAAAGCTCCAGACCATGTGGGGAGAATGGAGTATTGACACTCTTCCCCTCACTCCCCAAAGCAATATATATGAACATTATACCTATGAAAACAGGCATCGATATGCACCACACAAATATATCATGACCCTGCTCTTGGCAGGCTCCCAACTAGCCCCAGCTGCAGCCTTAAGTAAAATCTCTTAGCAGCCACTTGTGGTGGCCATGAAATATGATCAGACAGGAGTCATATTCCTTATACCTGTTCAACTTTGAAACCCAAGTCCCAGAGAAACAAATGAACTTATCCCGAGGTTGACTGTTTGAAGAGTCCACTGATTGTAAAGCAGGGAGGGTTTTCTCTATCGGTATAGATTTGTAAACCAGTGTCAAGCAAAGTTAATGTGGGGACATTCTGAGAATATGGAAGTCAATAAGGGAGCTTTAACCACATGCCAACCCTGTTTAGGTTGTGGTGAGATTCTGCAGAAGAGGACAAGCCAGCAACATGCCAAGTCCGAAGGCTTCTGAAATGAGTAGGGAGTATATAAAATTCAGCTCAACTTGAGGACAGTGTGAATATCCACAAAATTAAAACTCGATTTGCTTATTTCCTTCCACGAAGGCACTGTAGTACTTCAATTCAATTCAATCTACTGAATCACTAAATTGATCACTGTGTATTTGGTCATTTATGTGTGCCTAAGGATGGTGTTTTAAGATGTCAGGCATGGTAAGGGGAAGCCAGGGAGAGACTTAAAAGAAGTATAGGACCTTCCAGAGTTTGTAAGACACTTAGTTTCACAATGCTGGCCTCAAGAAGTGCGTGCATGTGTGCTCACACACACACACACTGAAGGGGATGGAGAGGGGAGGACAACAAAGGGAGACGGACCATGATGGATTAGAGAAATCTCCATGGATGATGAATTTCAGCTGAGACTTAGTGTTGATTCATTCACTTATTTCCCCAAACAGACACTAGAAACACGACGATAAGTAAAACAAAATACCAGACCAGTTTCCAGGGTGCTTACTAGTTAAGAGATAACCAAGCATAGTGGCAGTTCTTGCATTCTTGCTTTCAGTTTTCGTATATTCCAACCAGACAGCCACCCATTTTCATTCTCTCTGGTGTTTCCCTGCAAGCACCTTAAGGGTGCTCATTTACTGTGGGTTTACCAAGCATCAGCTGTGTCTAAAAACTTGCATCCATTACTTTGTTGAGGCTTTGAACCAACCTTATAAGTCAACTTGCTTGTCCTCATTTTGAGCTTATGCATCCAGCAGAAAGTGGTTAAAGTTTTACCCTTGTCAAGCAGCTTGAAAGGATTCACATGCAAATTTCTCAGATTCTAAAGTTACCTACTGTAACCTGTGTTCCTTGAAGATCCAGTTGTGTAGCTCAAGGGTCTTAAGGAACAAGCACTTCCCCATTACCTCCACTAGGACAAAGAAGAAAACATTACAGGTGGACATAAAGTTTTAAAAGTTCCCTTTTGTGGCTATCTAAAAGTAGTTATTCGTACCAAATAACAATCATACCTTTATTTTTCCTGGAGCAATAAATGAACAACAAATGTTTATTCTTTTTAACACCAACAGGGTAAGCAAATGCATCTTTCTATTTAGCCTCCTACCTGATGCTCCCTCAAAGAGCTTGTCAAGAAAAAAGGCTGATACTTGCTCTAAAATACTGATTCTCAGGTGCCTTTCTTTCCCCTTTCTCTAAATGTTCAACCTCAAAGGCCACCATCCACACATTTGGCAGGCAATTCCTCCGAGAGCCTTAGAACTCTCCTGCTCAACCTAATCCTCCCTAAGGTGAACGGGGGAAGGAGGAGAGACCTGCCACAGTGTCCTGACATTTTCCATGGCCTCTTTTAAGGAACAGCTGGACCATAATAGAAGGTTACTCAGGGATATCCATAGGTTTGACAGGAACCCGTATTTTAAACAGGGTGGATACTAAATCCATCCAGCTCTGGAATGTTACTACTCTCTCAGGAACCCGAGAGAAGTTTCTTATGATGATCTATAAATCTTCCTGGCTTAAAATACCCAAAATTAGTTTCTCTGCCGTGGGAACATAAAAATGATACGGCTTTTTTCATTGACATGTCAGTTAGTAAAGAGTGGGAGGTGGAGCCCGGATGCTGCCTGCCAGGTCTCCTAAGGGTTTACTCATTAAAAATGGGAAGCACTTTAATTACCTGTTTGGTTTTTTATTATATATGTGTCTTATATGTTAAAAAAAAAAAGTCCTGTGGACACTCAGGAAATTATACCATTAATTATAGCTGTCGGGATGTTATGTGGCCCACCATAAGTGAAATTTTCTTAGGGCTTGTTTTCTTCTTTTGTTTTTAGTTTTAAAAATTATTTTAAATATTGTTTTCATATTTGCATAGATTGTAAGTACTGAGTTAATGAGTAGAGTAATTCTTTTATCACAGATAATTCAATAATGTAATGTCATGATCTGTGTGTTTGACTTTGGGACTTGTTTATTGATGGTCTGATTAACAGAAAGCTTACTTTCCCATAGTGTATGTTACTTCACCTAATATTAATGCTAATTTGAATTCCTAAGCCATGAGAAAAAAGGAGAGATGTCACAGGATTGAGCTGAAGTCACAGGTCCTAGACGTCCTCCCCCACTTAAATGGAAGAATTACACCTGCACAATACCATCCTCGCTGCTGTAAACCACACTAGCATTTGCTTCCAGGAGTAATGAATAAGGTAATATGGGTCAGTTAGCTTCAGACTACTAGTCAAAAAGCAGCATCCTGGCTTTGGGCCAATACTACCCAGTTGTCTCAGATCCCAGCTCCCATTTGGCTTCTTTGGGTTGTGCTCTTGTCTTTGGTACATAAACTCTATAATAAGCTTGGAAAAGAACCTCATCCATGACCTCAACCTAGAGTCAGCTTGTAGGGAGCCCTCAGGAAAGCAGCCATGCAGACTCTTAGACCTATTCAAAGAAGGGGTAACTAAAGACCTGCTAGGCAAGGGGAGAAGAAAATTTTAGTCAACATACTCTAAAATCAACAAGATCCATCTAAATGCTCAGCAAGATGCTCGCCTCCTCCATGCTCAGTGGTCAGCATCCATGGCCACTATTTCTACTAAACGACAAAGCAAATATCTCTATCTGCGAGGCTGCCCCTAAATAAACAAGGTGTCTATAAAATTGCAACGGCTTCAAAGAATGGACGAGACCCTGAAATGCACTGCAGCTGGGAGTATAAATTAGTGCAAACTTCCTGGAAATCTACTTGGCATGATGTATCAAAATGTACAAAAATGTTCACACTATCCAAATCAGAATTCTTCTGCTAGGAATCTATCTTAAGGAAATAATCAGAGATGGGAACACAGTGTCTTACTCAGAAATGTCACTGCAACTATCATAGCAGGAGGGGCAAACTAAACATGGGCAGTTGGAGATCAGTTTATAGATTGTAAGACAGCTGTACCGTGGAACTTGAAAGGGCTGTAAAAGTCATGCTTTGGATAACACTTAATGGCATGGAAAAATTATCTATGTTAATGGTGATTGAGTTATGGGATAATAGTAATTTTTATTTTCTTTTGTAGCATTGTGTTTTTCATATTTCTATAATTAACAATAATTATTTATATGCAGAAAGGGAAAAAAGATTATTATAGAACAAAAAGCACAAAAGATGTTGTTCCTGACTTTAAAACAATGATTTGGGATCCCTAATTTTGTCCAGGATGGACGGAAGGCACTTTTTGCATGTGAATGGTTTGCTTTTGGATTTATCCATTTGCACTGCGAGATGCCCTAAAGTTGATATATAAGCAGTCTCCTTGCACCTCTTGCACATAGTTCTCTTCCAGAGGAGCCCAGGAAGGCATCCTACAGATAACCCTAGTTGGTGGCTGTAGAGGAAACAAAGTGTGTACAGGCCTCGGTAGCCAAGCTCAGTAAAAGTGGTTTATCTCTTAAGATAGTTAAGAGCTGCCTAGCAAAGGTCACATCAATATTGATGGTAGCCTTAGACCAAAACGGCAAGACACTAGTCATTAAATAAAGCCAACTGTCCCACAGCACTTGTCGCCAGTGTAATTGGTGTCTTGCTTTCCCATGCCCTTATTCCAGGAAAAAAAAAATATTTGGTTGCATTTGGAGTTTCTCTAAACTATAGTAACCCATCCAGTGAAGGTCCGTATCCTCCTCTTCTTTGTATTCATCGCAAGACAATTTTTCCCCTTCCACCTTCTGGGTTTACATTATGACTGTGTCAATCACATCACAGGGGGCATGCAGAAGAAGATAAAACTTCCCAAATATGAGACAAGCTGTGTCTTTAGCCAAATCCCAGGCACACTTTGCCAGACACTTTCCCCTGAAATTTTCAAGGCCACGTGTTTGAATGGGAAATTTAATCCACATGTTTCTGATTCATATGTACACTTAATGCATCAAAATATCATCTCTTTGAAGTCCAAATGGCTTTTTTATAGACTTTTTCCTTAGGAATGGAAAGTTGTGCTTGGCCAAGAACTAACAAATTCGAACCCTCCAAAGTACAAGTTCTTTTCAAGGTTCCCAACTCAGGAGATTGAACCAGGCTTTGAAATACATCCCACCTCCCAGCCCTCCAGCCACCCCAGTGCGACTGTAAATCTTGGGACACTTCATTCCACCATGCCTTCTCAGTCTTGTTTGCACACAGTCATGGAGGATTTCTGGTTAAGAGCCATCTTCCAGGGAATTAGCATGGTAACGCTGTGTGGGGGAGTGAACACCGGGTGTCCAGCCCCCACCCTCTTCCAGGAACTCAAAAAGGAAATCAAGTAATTGGTGGAAAATGACAGATTAGTGGGGACAGAGCCAACCGTTCATCCTCAAATACAGACCAAGGATGAGATTCCAGGCTTCACTTGGGAAGCCTGGCAGAAAACCATCACATTTGGAAGATTTGGATTTGGAGCTTCCACAACTGTATTCCCAAACGTTTCATCACAGACAGTGCTCCAAACTTCATGCTAATCAGATGCAATCATAAGTCCATGTCACCTCTTCAAATCTCCTATTTGAAGATGATTTGAAACATAAGTCAATGCTGTCAAAACTGTAAGTTGGGGAAGAGGACTGGGAAAGAAAAGAGAGAATTATCCATATCATGCAATGTTTCTATCAAGCTAAGCCCTCCCCACTAACTGGGCTTCAAGTTACTAATAGCCAGTGAGCTGGGAAAAGGTGGGGGAGTCTGAGTTAAGCAGAGAGGCAGCAGGTCCCTTTTGCAGGCAATAGGTCCCTAGAAAGCAGGCCTCTGTCCCATTCGTTGGTCATATCCACCACAGTGTTTCACATTTGTTATTCAATAAACTTTTATAGAATAAATTGTGTCTAACTAAATGAAATATAATGGGCTCTTTAATTGGTCTTTTGAACATTCCTTCTACCTTTCTTCAGTCACTTCTTCCAAAATCTGTCTGTAGAAAAATTTTCAGCACCATCTCTCCAATGTACCCACCATTAAGCAACATATAGTAAAAATAAATCAAATCTGTATCTTAAGCAATTTGCCTGCCTTCTATCATTAGTCACGTCAAGTGAGTGGATGAATGGTCATTTGCAAATGGATGTGAAACACAGGGACTGTGGGCTATAAATTCTGTTAAGCTTGCTTTCTTAAAATAATTACAGAAAATGTTTATCAACTTAAAGATAATGCATCTAAAATAGTCATGTCTACATTAAGGAAGAAGGAAAATGATGGTTTATTATATTCACCCCTTTTTTTCAAAAGGCTTTCTAATGAACTTCAATCAAAACCTTAATGGTCTGCCCTTGAGCATACAAAATCAACACTGAATGTTTTAGAAAGTTCCTTATCAAAGCTCTGTCAGCCTCCAGGAATGAATGAGAGAAATGAGATGCTCTTCACCTTTCAACTTCCTTGGTGTAATCTGCATGTGAATTTTTAGTAACTGAAGATCAGAATAAGCTAGCAAGTCTACCATTTCTTCTTCAAATCATGTGCTTTGCCATGCATATGTTTTAGAAAACTCAATTGAGTGCTACTTCTACTATCCAAATAGGAAAACTGAAACTGGTGTACTATTACATAATAAGCCAACAAGCTGGATTTAGAATTTGAAGGTCAGCATCTCTTGCCCATGGCTTAAACTTCTCAGTAGTATCATATCCCAAAAGCTCTTCCTTCCTCTTCGTCTCAGGGCACCGTGAAGGACTCAGGGATGATCCAATTCTGCAGCTTTTCAAAAAAAAAATTAAAGTGCTTTCCAGGCAATCTTTTCTATCCATTAAAATCTTATGCAAATGTCCTATATGTAAAATCTATGCTGGAGAGGACGGACTTTAGGTGAAGTTCAAGTAAGGGGCTACTGAGAGGCCCCTCTCTATTTGATCTTGAAAGAACTCAGACTGACTACAACTCCTCAAAGCACAGACTGAAAATCTGTGAAGTAATTCCTTCCCCACAGCCCCAGGTGGTGAAAGGGTTTACCTAGGATCTCTTCGCTAGAGACAGAATCCAGCCTAAACCCCAGGTTCCTGAACTGCCTTGAATGCTTGGTCCATTACATTACTCCGAAATTTACTAGCAGGGAAGAGTAATTTTATATTTTTTTCTCTCTTAATGTATATTTTATTTTATTTTTTGACTTTTATTAATACATATTTGCACAACATAATGATTACACTCCCTGTAGAGTATTTGTACATGTACATAATACATGTAAATTCCCTTCTTTTCCCCCCTTCCACCGCCTCTGTTATGTTTCCACCATCAGATTCATTTATTATCTTTTTTTTTTTTTTTTTTTTTTTTTTTTTTTTTTTTGGTTTTTCTCCGGTACCGGGAACCGAACTCACGACGTTGCGCTTGCCAGGCAGGCGCTTTTGCCGCTGAGCTAAATACCCAGCCCCCATTTATTATCTTTTAAGCCCTTAAAAAGCAAGTTATATATACAGATTGACAACAAAACTAATAGGTAAAAATCTAAGATAAGCTGGACATGGTGGTGCATGCCTGTAATCCCAACATTTGGGAGGCTGAAGCAGGAGGATTGCTGCAAGTTCGAGGCCAGCCTGGGCTACATAGTGAGTTCAAGGCCGGTCTGAACTTCATGGCAAGACCCTGTCTCAAAAATCAAACAAAAAAAAAAGAACATAAGACAACTGTACCAAGTTAAGGTACACTTTCAGATACATTGTCCACACTGGAGCACAATGTTATTTTCTCTTTTATCCTATTCTCTGTTTTATTTCTCTCCCTCTCTCTCTCTCTCCCCATCTCTCTCTTTCTTTATATATACATATAGATATATAGATATATAGATGATATAGATATAAAGTTTTTCCTATAAAAGAAATCATGCAATATTTAAGCTTGTGTGTCTGAGTTACTTCACTTAACATTATGGTCTCAAAATGCACTTCCTACAAATGACTCATGTTTGTCTTTTCTTATGGTACTCCATTGTGTATAAATACCATGTTTTTTATCCATTCATCTGTTGGTGGACATATAGGCTGTTTCCTTAGCTTTTATGAATTGTGCTGCTATAAACATCGATATGCATACATCATTGTGATATGATGTCTTTACCTTGTTGAGGAAGATACCTAGAAGAGGAAAAGCTAGGTCAAATGGAATTTCTACTTTCAGCTTTTTGAGGAATCTCCATACTGATTTCCATAGTGGTTGTATCAGTTTAAAGTCCCACCAATGACGGAGAAGTGTTCCTTTGTCCCCACAGCCTCATCAGCATATGTTATTGGTTGATTTCTTGGTGGTAGCTATTCTGGGTGGTGTGAGATGAAATCTCAGTGTTGTTATAATGTGCATTTCTTGAATAGCCAATGATTTGAACATTTTTTCATATATTTATTTGCTGTTTATATTCTTCATCTGAAAAGGGTCTATTCATTTTAGATGACCATTTCTGAATTTTTAAATTTGGGGTGTCTAATTCTTTTGAATTCTTTACATTATAGATATTACCCCTTTGTCTAAGGAGTAGCTGCAAAAATTTTTCCCATTCTGTAGGTTCTCTTCACTCTGTTAGTGGTTTCTTTCACTGTGCAGAAGATTTTTAATTTGATGTGATCCCATTTGATTCATTGTTTCATTTCTCATGTAACCAAGATTCTGTTCAGAAAGTCTTTGCCTACACCTATGTCTTTAAGTGTTTTATTTTGTCTCCCAGTGTTTCTGTTCTTATATTTAGATCCTCGATCCATTTTGATTTTAGTTTAGTGTGTGATGGGAGATATGGGTCTAGATTTATTTGCATAGCCTGTTTAAGAGACTGTCTTTCCTCCAGTAAAGCAATTTGACCCCTTTGTTAAATATAACATGGCTGAGTGTACCTGGAGTTGTTCGTGTATCCTCTATTCTATTCCATTGATCCATGAGTCTTTTTTTTTTTTTTTTTTGCCAATACCAAGCTGTTTTTAACACTGTAGCTTTAGAGTATAACTTGAAGTCCAAGACTGTGATGTCCCTTGCCTTGCTTTTGTTGCCCAGAACTGCTTTCGCTATTCTAGGTCTCTTCTGGTTACATATGAATTTTAGGATTGTTTCTCCAGTTCTGTAAGGAATATCTTTGGTATGTTGATTGGGATTGCATTAAATCTATATAGCAATTTTGGAAGTATGGCCATTTTCACTGTATTAATTGTGCCCAGCCAAGACCAGGAGATATTTTTCCATTTTCTAATGGAAAAATCTTCAATCTCCTTTTTTGTACTATAGTTTTTGTACTATAGTACTATAGTTTTCATTGTAGTGGGCTTTCACTTCCTTTCTTAGGTTAATTCCTACGTATTTCATTTTTCTTGATGCTATTGTGAAAGGATTTATTTCTCCAATTTCCCTCTCAGTGAGTTTATTATTGGTAGACAAGAACACTATTGATTTTTGAGTGCTGACTTTGTATCCTGCCACACAGCCAAGTTTGAATATTAGTTCTAGCAGTCTTTTGGTGGAGTTTTTGAGAGTCTTATATGTAGAAGCTCATGTCATCAGCAGATAATGATAATTTAACATTTTCTTCCCTATCTATATCCCTTTTATTTATTTCTCTGATCTTATTGCTCTAGCTGTTTTGAGAAGAACTATATTAAACAGAAGTGGTTATAGCAGACATCCTTGTCTTATTCCTGATTTTAGAGGGAAAGCTTTCAGCTTCTCTCCATTTAGTCTGATGTTGGCTGTTGGTTTGTCATAGATACCTTTTACCAAGTTGGGATAAAGACTTTCTATTCCTATTTTCTTCAGTGTTTTTATCATGAATAAGCGTTGGATTTTGTCAAATGCTTTTTTTCATATATTAAGATGATCATGTGATTTTTGTCCTTGCTTCTGTTTATGTGATGCATTACATTTATTGATTTGCATATGCTGAACTATCCCTGCGTCCCTAGAATGAATCTATTTGGTAATAATACATGATCTTTTTGATGGCTTGCTGCATTCTGTTTGCCAGAATGGAGGATTTTTGCACCTGTTCATTAAAGAGATTGGTCTGTAGTTTTCTTTTTTGATTGGTTCCTTTTCTGGTTTTGGAGTCCAGGTAATACTTGCTTCCAAGAATGAGCCTGGGATACTACATTCCTTTCAATTTCATTAATTTAAAGAGTACTAGCATTTGATCTTTTCTAAACTCTTGTAGAATTCAGCAGTGAATCCATTGGGACCTGGGCTTTTCTTAGTTTGTAGGGTTATTTGTTTTGTTTTGTTTTTTGTATTACTCTCTCATTTTCTAAGTCAGCAATCTTATCACTACTCCTAGTCAAACATCAAAGTCAAAACTAAAATGGTTAATGTATAGAAAAGAGAATTTCATGGAACACAATGATACTGTAAATAAAAGGTAGTATTACAGTTTAGATCAAGAATTGGCAAACTGTTTCCATAAATGGCCAGATAATAAATACCTTAGGCTTTGCAGGCCATATGGCCCCTTTCACAAGTATTACAACTCTTATTGTAGCCACAGAAAACACATAAATGAGTGAGTGTGACTGTGTTCCAATAAAACTTTACTTATGGACTCTGAAATGTGAATTTCATAGAATTTTCACATGTCACAAAATATAATTCTGCTTTTTATTTTTCCCCAATTTAAAAATGTAATAAAGCATTACTAGCTCACAGGCCACAGAAAAGCAGGGAGATGGTTAGATTTTGTTCATGGATGAAGTTTTTCAACCCCAGTTTAAAGGAAAACTTTGCTCCACAAAATTTAATCAGGACTGAATAGAATGTGCAGGTTCTCTGGGCAAGGCTTAGCACACTATTCTTTGAAGATTTCAGGCAATGCAATCACTCCCTCAGCATTAGCATCTGGGTTGCCATTTGTTCTTGGCCTGGAGGCCTAGCAAACTCCACTGAGGGAAAGTCATATCTTCTTATCTATGAATGAGAACCTGTAGGATCAGTGCCCTTTTAAAGGAACCCAAATGAGGATTTGTGGTTGAGTATGAGGCAGAATGGTTAGGGCCTGGTCCTGAGCTCAAGATTCCATATATCTGATGTTGGTGCTAATTACTGAAGACAGTAGCTCAAGTCACTCTACATGATTTATGAAGCCAGAAATTCATATATTTGGTTCTTAAAATAGAATCATTAGTCCACTGATTTCTATTTCCACTGGTGATTCACTTCTTCCTCAGCTCTGAGATATCAGACTTGCCCTCATCCTCCTTTGCCACCTTCTAAGTAGCTCTCTGTGAGGCCCTTTCACATAGGCTTTAGGGAGATGCCCTGGTAGCTCTCTGTTGTAGTGGCAGCAGTTATTGCCCAACAACCCTGAGAATGCCAGGCAATCCCAGTTGTAGCAGTGTCTCCTCCACATGCAATCTATAGCCACTGGCCAGTATGCCTCTCACCTTTTGGACTTCTTGGGTGATGTCAGATATAAGCCCACTGTGCCCCCTAAGTTCAGTGGGACATACAACTCCAAGCAGTGTCCTGCAAGCCTCTTTTTCTTTATTTGAAGATAATATGGAATGACTCCTTCGGGGGCCTCTTTTGGGTTGGAACCCACCGATGGAGACCACTATAAAGCAGCTCTGAACAGAACTTAAATTAACCAATTGGTTTTCCATGTTTACTTGTGAGTCATTAGTCCCTACTGAGACCTGTAGTGGTGGGGGAAGCCATGATGCTTCAAAGGACAAGATAAGGCCACAGCTAAGGACACCTGGCTCCAACCTCTATTGACTAGATAAAGACTATAGCTGCAGACATCTCACTTCTGGGTGGAGACCTTCTTGGAGATAACATAGTTCTCCTAAATTAACATAATGTCTTACCTGGAGAAGTCCTCAAGCAGATTTCCAAGGTCTTTGAACAGCCCTGTTCAAGGCAGAATCCTGTCTTTCTTCAATATTCCCCCACCTTGTTTTGAAAATTAAAGAAATGCAAACTGCCCAGACAAGATCTTGGTCTTATACCCCAGAAAATCTCAAATTCTGTGAGAGGGTTTTTGATCCTTCTGGAGCCCTGAACTCACTTCACTTGTCTCATTTATTTAAAACTTTGCTGTCCACTCATTTAGGAGATTGTGGGCCTGATCAGTCTGCAATAACTAAGGGATAATATTAATACCATAACCCAACACTCTTCATACATCCTCTTTGCTTCTGCTCTTCTTAACTCTTTAATGTTTTCATTATAGATGAAGAAGTCAAGGCTTTAACTTTCTGGCCACCTGCTTTCAAAAGAGTGGTCTGGCACTTAGATATAGAATGTTGTTTCTATTGTCCTTGAACCTCAATAGAAACTTCCATTTGAATCTCCCTCTATAGTTATTGATATGGACAGTTTATGAAAGTAAGCTCCAATGTAAGACAATAACACCTAGATGTTTACATCATCATTCTGTGCAGCTTAGCTGCTGATCACAGCACTTTCTTGTGTGAATTCACCATAGCACCACAGCTCTGACTCACAGCCCCCTGAGGTATCTCAGCAGCTAGAGAAATAGTCATCAGTTGCTGATCAAATGACACACTTCATTTCTCATGGTATTTCCCTGTGCTGCTCCCTCAGTCTGAAATGACCTCCCTTTTCTTTCTCATCTCAAAATCTTACTGATCTTTACCCTTCAAAGGTTAGCTAAAATGCTACCATTGCTACAAAGTTTTTCCTCTCAGCCTCCATTGGAATTATCTGCTCTTTCTGTGTGTTCCATAGTGCATTGATTAGGATTCTCTAGAGAAACAAAATTAATAGAAAATACGTGTACATCTGTGTACACTATGCAAAGGATGCATTAAGTAGGCTTATAAGATCTGGGGTGGTAACATCCACAATGGTCATCTGTGTGCTGGGGAGCCATAGGATCCAGAAGATGCTCAACCCATGAAGAAAGAAGCCACAGAAAAAGAAGGATCGAGGATGCAGCACCAGACCAAAGTTGAAGGCTTGGAAACTCTGTGGAGAGTCACTGGTGTGAGGCCTGAAGAAACTAGAGACCAACATCCAAAAGTGACAACAACAAAGGATGTACTTGCTAAGGAAGACAAGAGCTCTCCAAAAGAGGCATACTTCCTCTTTCTTTTCCTCCAAATATTTTGCATCATAGTGGAAAAATGACAAGTATGTAAGACTTGAACCCAAACAGAACTGCTTTTGAATCACAAGTCTTATAAGCCAGTTTATGGAACTCCAGGTGAGTTATTTTACATTTTTCCAATCTCAGTTTTTTTTTTTTTTTTCATTTTTAAAGTGGATATAATTACACTTAAATTGCAAAGATACAAAAAGAAGGGCCAGGGATATAGCTCAGTGGCACAAGTGCCTGCCTGGCAAGTGCAAGGTCCTGAGTTCAATTTCTAGCACTGGAAAAACCAAAGTTACAAAAAGAATTAAATTAAATAAATGCAAAGCCCCAATCTCCATGTCTAACATATTGGTCATTACAGCAGTGAAAATAATATAGAATATATAAAGAACTCAAAAAACTAAACCCTTCAAAATAAAAGACCCAAACCAAAAAGGCAGCTGAAATAAATAGACACATCTCTGATGAAGAAATACAAGTGGCAAATAAGTACATGAAAAAATGTTCATACTAATGGCTATCAGAGAAATGCAAATTAAAACAATAGTAAGATACCATCTAAATCTGGAAAGAATGTCTATCATCAAGAAATCAAATGTTAACAAATGCTGATGAGGCTGCAGGAAAAGAGAAACTCTTCTGCATTGTTGGTAGGAATATAAACTAATGTGAGCACTGTGGAGAGGCCTTAGAAAACTAAAGTAGAAATTCCATTTTACCCAGATAGTCAAAGACATCGTATTATAGTGATACATGCATACCTGTGTTTGTAGCAGCACAATTTATAATAGCTAAACCTTGGAAACATCTTATATGCTCAACAACAGATGAGTAGATAAAGAAATGGTAGTATTTATACACCATGGAGTGCTACTGTGCCATAAAAAAAGGATAACCTTGAGGCATTTGTAGGACATTAGATACAACTTGAGTCCATAATGTTTTTTTCTTTTTTTATTTTAAAGAGAAAAGATCAAAAACAAAATAACAGAAACAAAACAACAAAAAAAATACAGAATTTCAAAAATGATAGGAAATTAACAATGATTGTTGTATTATATGTTGTTATCTTAAAAGTAGTTGCTCAGATTACCAGATATAGGCATGCAAGATTGATCAAACAAGTAAACATTAACTGTTCCTTTCAATAAACCAATAGGAATTAGTAGTAAAATTATCATAGCTATCTATATATATATTTTTTCCTTCCTTCTTTCTTTTCTCCTTTCCCTCATCCCAATTATTCTTTCCATTTGAGTAGTTTCTATCCCTTTCACAATATCTGTTGTACCTTTCAGATTTTATTTACTCTTTCAGGTTCTTACACTAGGGATACAGTCTTTACAGTCTTTACACATGTAGGTCTGATTTATTTCACTTAGGAGTATGGTGTCTAATTGCATCTATTTATCTATAAAAACCTTGTTTATCTTTCTTTATAGTTGAGTAATACTCCATCTTTTTATTCATTCCTCAATTGATGGGCATTTGGGTTGCTTCCAAGATTTAGCTATTACAAATTGTGCTGCTATAAATATGGGTGCACATATATCACCGTGGTAAGATGTTTTCAGTTCTTCTGGAAAAATACCCAGAAGGGGTATAGTTGGATTGAATAGGACCTCTAATCCTAGTTTTTTGAGAATTCTCCACACTGATTTCCACAGTGGTTTCACCAGTCTACACTCCCACCAACAGTGCAGAAGGGTTCCTTTTCCCCCATAGCACCTCCAGCATCTGTTATGGATTGATTTATTGATGATAGCCATTCTTTCTGGGGTGACATGGAATCTCAGTGTTGTTTTAATTTACATTTCTCAAATGACTAATGACACTGAATACATTTTCATATATTTACTTATCATTTGTATTTCTTTATCTGAGAAGTGTGTATTCATGTCAGATGCTCACTTTTGGATTGGGTCTCTGAATCTTAGGGGCCTGATTTTTTTTAATTCTTTGTATGTTCCAGATAGAAGTCCTTTATCAGAGAGAAGGTTGGCTAAAATTTTTTCCCAATTTGTAGGTTTTCTTTTTACTTTGTTGGAGATTCCTTTAGATGTATGAAAACTTTTCAATAAGATGAGATCCCAGTTGCTGATTCTTTGAAATATTTCCTGAGCAGTTTGGTTTTTGTTCATGAATCTCTACCTACTCATATGTCTTCAAGATTTCCACCTACTTTCCCTTCTAGTAGATTTAGTGTTTCTGTTTTAATATTTAGATCATTGATCCATTTTCACTTTAGTTTAGTACGTGGGTATAGACATGGGTCTAATTTTAGTCTTTGGCATGTGGAGAGCCAGTTCATCTAGCACCATTTATAAAAGAGGCTATTTTTCTTCCAGTGAAATTTTTGGCTCTTTTGTCAAAGTTAAGGTGGCTGAGTGTGTTTGTAGTTGTGATTGCATCTTCTAGTTTGTTTCATTGATCTTCAGGTCTGGATTTTTTCCAATACCATACTTATTTTACCATAGTAGCTTTGTACTATAATTTCAAATCAGGGATTGTGATGCCTCCTGCCTTGCCTTTGTTGCTCAGGATTGCTTTTGTTATTATGGGTCTCTTCTGGTTCCAGATGAATTTTATGAGTGTTTTCTCTAGATCTGTGAGGTATACTAATGGTAATTTCATCAGGATTGCATTGAATCTCTATAACAGTCTTGAGAGTATGGTCATTTTCACAGTATTGGTTCTTCCTATCCATGAGCAAGGAACATCTTTCCATTTTCTGAAATCCTCTTTGATCTTTTTTTTCAGGGTACTGTAATTTTCACTATATAGATCTTTTATTTCTTTTATTAGATGGATTCCTAAGCATTTCATTTTTTTTGGATGCTGTTGTGAAAGGTATGGTTTCCCTAATTTTTCTCTCAGTGTTCATTGTATGTGTATATGAATGCTATTGATTTTTGAGTGTTGACTTTGTATACAACTATGTTACTGAATTTGTTTATTAATTCCGGGAGTCTTTTGGTGGAGTTTTTGGGGTCTCCCATGTAGAAATTCCATGATAATTTCATTTCTTCCTTTCCTATCCTTATTCTGTTTATTTCTCTCTCTTGTCTAATTGTTCTAGCTAATGTTTCTAGAACTGTGTTGAACAGGACTACTGATAGCACACATCCTTGTCTTTTCCTGATCTTAGAGTGAAAGCGTTCAGCTTTTGTTCATTTTTTTTTTTTCAAACCAAAGCTGACATGTGTTTATTGACAATGCTGTTAACTTAAGCACAGCTGGCTCCACAAATCATTGTCCACACATCATCACATTCCAGAAAGCTTCTGAGAAGAAATACTAGGACGGACTTCCTCTGTCATTCAACTGGATTTCAAATAATCTCTTCAGAAGTTCTGAGTAATGGTGCAACCTATACATCAGGGCCTTGCCTTTTTCATTACCCAAAGCAAAGTAACCACCTCTGCGAGAAAAATCCATGGAATGGACATGAGAAATATTATTCTTTTTCACAACTGGAAAGTCAGAAAATACTGTACAGGATGGAACATGAACCCATCTGACTGCTTCTTTCATTTTGTCTAAAGCAACTGCCAAAATTTCTGTACCAGGATTGAAGGCCAGAGATGTAATACCAGTTACCAAGTTTGTTATAGCTTTCATTGGCTTTGGGTTTTTTCTTGGAGACAAGAATCTTGATTGTATATTTTTACCACTCCACAACCAGAACCACAGGCTATGTATTGTCCATTCCTTGACGTGGCAGCTGTTGGTTTGTCATAGATGGCTTTAATCAGATTGAGGTAAAGTCCATCTGTTCTGATTTTCTGCAGGGTTTTTATCATTTATGAATATTGGACTTTATCAAAAGATTTTTCTGCATCTATTGAAATAATCATGTGATTCATGTCTTTGGTTCTGTTGATACAGTGGTATTACATTTATTGATTTTCATATATTGAACCATCCCTGCATTCCTGGTCATAAGGTATAATCTTGATGATTTGCTGTATTCTACTAGCTCATATTTTATTGAGAATTTTTGCATCTGTGTTCTTTAGGGATATTGGCCTGTATTTCTCTTTTTTGTTTGAGTCTTTCTCTGGTTTTGATATCAGGGTAAAACCTGCCTCCAAGGATGAGTTAGAGAGAATTGCTTCCCTTTCTATTTCATTAAAGATTTTGAGAATTGGCATTAAATATTCTCTAAATGTCTTGTAGAATTCAGCATAAATATATCAGCACATAGGCTTTTCTTTGTTGGTAAATTTTTTATTACATTATCAATTTCATTGAGTGATCTGGGGCTATTCAGGATTGTTATATCTTCTTTCTTCAGCTTTGGTAATTCATATGCATCTAGAAATCTGTCCATTTCTTCTGTGTTTTTCATCCTATGAGAGTAAAGATTTTCAAAGTATTGATGATTTTCTGAATTTCTATAGGGTCTGTACTGATTTCACCCTTTTCATTTCTTATTGCATGGATTTGAATTTTTTCTTTCCTTTTCTAGATAATGTTGGCTAGGGGTTTATGAATTTTATCTATTCTTTCAAAGAACCAACTCTTGGATTCAATAATTTTTCTATTGTTTTTTAGTCTCAATTGTGTTAATTTCTTTTTTTTTTATTTTAAGGATAAAAGGAGGGAAACATTAACAGACATACAACATTTTACAACATATCACAAGCACAATACAGACAAT
>NW_004955426.1:22532247-22611553 GCF_000276665.1 Chinchilla lanigera | reverse complement strand
CCTCCGGGATTGGGTGCGGCCTACCTGGCTCTTTGCGCGCTTTTCGGCTGGGAATCGCGGTGGTATGAGTCCGGCCCACTCTCGGACCCAGGAGCCCTGCCGCTCCCGGAGAACTGGCTGCCTGGGCGCAAGGCGCGGGGGGCTGGGGGAGCCTGCTCGGCCGGCTCCGAGGGCCTGCTCAATTGTGTTAATTTCTGCTCTGATCTTTATGATTTGCTCCCTTCTTTGGGCTTTGTGCTTGACTTGCTCTTCTTTTTCTAGAAGCTTGATGTGCAGCATAAAGTTGTTTATTTGTGCTTGTTCTGTTTTCCTCATGTGAGAATTCACCACTGTAATTTTCCCTCTGAGGACTACTTTCACTGAGTCCCACAGGTTATGGTAAGTTGTATGTGCATTTTCATTTGATTGTAAATATTGTTTAATTTCTTCTTTATTTTCATCTGTGGCCCACTGGTTGTTCAGGAAGGTGTTATTTAATTTCCAAGTGTTTATGGGCTTTTTGTGATTTCTTTTGTCAATAGTTTCCAATTTCACCTCACTATGGTCAGATAACATGCATGAAATAATTTCAATTCCTTTGCATTTACTTAGACATGCTCCATGTGCTAGTTTTGTTCTATTTCAGAAAACATCCCATGTGCAGCTGAGAAGAATGTGTATTCTCATGTTGTTGAGTGGAATGCTCTGCAATATCCATTTATTCACAAGTTTGGTTTAATTCTGTTATTTCTTTGCTGATTTTTTTGTCTAGTTGATCTATTTCTTTGTCACAATAGGGTGTTAAAGCCTCTCATTACAATTATGCTACTGCTTATTTGATTTTTCATGTCTCTTAAAATTTGCCTTATGTAGTTGGGTGCTCCTATATTTGGTTTGCATATATTTATGATTGTTGTCTCTTCCTCTTGTAGTTTTCCCCTAACGTCTATGTAGTCACCTTCTTTATCACTTTTGATCATTCTTGGTTTGATGTTCACATTGTCTGCAAACAGAATAGCTACTCCTACTTTTTTCTGGGTTCCTGTTACATGGAGTATTGTTTTCCATCCTTTGACTTTCAGTCTATGAATTTGCTTTTGAGTTAGATGTGTTTCTTATATACAACATATCGTTGGATTTTGTTTCTTGATCCGTTCTTCCAGTCTGTCTCTTTTGATTGGTGAATTGAGACCATCTACATTAATGATTATTACTGATATGAATTGGCTTATCTTTGTCATGTTATTTTCACATTATTGGTTCCCTACTTTCTCCCTCTGTTGAATTGCTCACCCTGATTGGTAGTTCTTTTCTATTGTTGTTCTTGGAATTGTGGCCATTTTTATCTCTTTCTAGAATATCTTTTGGTACTCTTCGTAAGGTTGGTTTGGTGGTCTTGAATTTCTTCAGTTGTTCTTTGTTATAGAAGTATCTTATTCTTCCATTAAATTTGAAAGATAGTTTTGCAGGGTACATCAATCTGGGTTGGAAGTTGTTTCCTTTCACGACCTCAAATACTTCACTCCAAGCTCTTCTTGACTTGATGGTTTGTGTTGAGAATTCTGCTGTGATTCTGATGGGTTTTCCTTCATAGGTGATCTGTTTCTTTTCTCTAACAGCTTTTAACATTCTGTTCTTTTGCTGAATTTCTGGGATCTTGATTATCATGTATTTAGCTGTAGATTTATTTTGCTTGTGGCTAATTGGAGTTCTATTTGTCTTACTTACTTTGTGTCAGATTCTTTTCCCATGCTTGGGAAATTTTCTGCTACTACTTCTGCAAATAATTTTTTTATGTCATGCATGTTGCCTCCTACTTTTTTGTTGACACTTAGCAGTCTTATGTTGCTTCTCTTTGGCTCATCTTGCAGCTGTTGAGTTGTTATTTCCTGTTTCCTTATTATTTTTAAGAGATCTTTCCTTCTGTGATTGCTAGCTCTAATGCAGCCTTCAAGGTCTGAAAGTCTATCTTCAGTTTCATTCAGGTGGTTTTGCCTGCTTTCAATGGAATTTTTAATTTTCTGGATATCTCTTTGAATCTGTTTCTTGCATTCTAATTCTTTCTTATATTGTTCATTCAAGGTTTCCATAATTTTTCTGTGCTCCTCTATTTTTTTATTATGTCTTTTTTTGATATGCTGAGTAATTATTTCATTACAGTTCTCATTTCTTTTTTTTCACCTGAGAGACTATTTCTGATCTGATGTCTTCTATATCCTGATATAGTTGGGTTTTTTTACTTCAGCTTCTATCAATTCAGAAATTTCAGGTGTAACTTCCCCATTCTCTTATGTCAATATTTTGTGGATTTGTTCTGGGTGGGGTGGAGGTCTGAGATTGCATTTTGCTCCTTTGTCTTGTCATTTTCGAAGCTCCTGAGGTTCCTTGGGACTTAGAGTGGCTCCCATGATGGCAACAGGAGGTGGAGCACTGAGCCTCACCCCTCCTGGGCAGCTCACTGAAGGTCCCTGGGTTCCCTGGGGGTCCCAGGCAGCTCACTGAAGGTGAGACCGTGATGTTAGGTAAATAAATCATACACACAAGTTGAAATAATACATGGTTTATCTTATATGAGAAACCCAAAATATAGATAAAGAGCAAGATAAAAGATAGATAATAGGACATAGGGAGATCTTTTACAAATGGGAGGGGAATAAGAGATGAAGAGAGAGAACAGGGAATGAAAGAAAAGGGATTTTTAAAAAGGGAAACTGAAGAAAAAATTGGAAATAGAGCTTTTGCAAATGGCAAGAGGAGCAAAATTTGGAGGGAACAAGGAGAGACGGGGGGGAAAAGGACAAAAGAGAATTAAGATCTGTTATGTACATGTACAAACTCCCCATGACAAATGTAATGTAATCTTTATGTACTGCAAACATGTGCTAATAAAAAATAGATATAGTGTTATTTTTATAACACTGAAATTCACAACTAGAAGTAGAAACCACTACTATATATTATAGTAATCCTTTAATATAACAAAGTTTTTTCAATAAAAATTAGAAAATTGAAGATTACATCTCACTGAGAGGACATCAGACCCACGTACACTCTAGCTGGCACGTCAGGGATGTGCTATCTGCCAGTAATCATTTCTGCTGGGAAATGAGAACAGTTGTAAACATCATTGTGTGAGAACTAGAAGATGAGCTCTTTCCAAGACAGGTTGCAACTGCACAATTTCAAGCTGACATTTTATTTCACCTAAAAGAAATAATTGTGCTTGTTAAGATAGTTATCCCTACAGGATCAGGATCTGGAAACCAAACTTCTATCATCTGGTGCATAACAATTATAAACAATACCTACCTGTTTAGAGTTGAGGAAGTCAGACAGAACCCCTGGACTGCTAAATGTGTTAAAACCCCAGCAAAGTAACTTTGTTGTCGATACCTTGAACTACATTGAAAGAAAATGTCAGATTTATTCATTCAAATGTATATTAACTACGTCTCCTTTTTCCTTTCCTTTTTGTGCCTATAAATCAGTTTTGTTTTATTTATTTTTGTTACATAAGTTGTGGGGAAACAACTGTGGCTAGCCCTAATATTTCTTGAAGTGACAGCGTTAGTTTTCTTTGTTCTAGTGGATTTGATTCATGGAGACAATCAAATATAGCCAAAACCCTTAATCTGCTTTAAATGATCCACTGGTTATCAACAGAGTAGCAAATTAGCAAAAAAAAAAAAAAAAAAAAAAAAAGCACTAAACTGCCACTTACTTAACACTGGATCAGTTTTTGGTTCCAGACCAACATGATAGATACACTTCTTTTCCCAGCAGAAGGTTAAAGAATGATTCTGAGTTTATAAATATTGATATAAACACAGGCCCAAAGGGGCTCAAAGTCAATCAAGTTTTCCTAGCCTCAAGTGAGAAACATAAGCACAATTTCACCACTTTCTGTGTATGCATAAGGTAGATTATAAAGCTTGTTTATATGAGGTGTATTGGGAGAAATTTTTAAAATTTACTTTTTTTGTCCCTAGCACTTGAGTTGGGCTTTATTATACTTAAGATGAAGAAGGACATGGCCCCGCTCCCATCTTAAATGTGTTTCTTGATGTTAAACAACCACATGTCACTGTAGCAAGTACAACAGTAATCTGAGAAGTAAATACTTCTGTCAGCTCAACTGCTGGACAATGTGGAGGTCAAAAAATCAATCTCTTCACCAAATTAAACTTGTTTGGGTGTCGGTTACTTTATGGAACTCAGGTTCTCTGATAACCATAAATGGTTTGGCATGGCATTAAAAAAGAAAGTTTAAAAAAATCATCTTTCTGCCATGTGTGAAAGATGATTTATACAGATACTCCCCAAAAGACAGACATAGGAAGGGACCACCACACACAATGGATTTGAAAGTCCTGGCTTAAATGCCTGCTTTTGGTATTAGATGGGTTTAGACTCTGGACAACTTGTTTCATCGTCTTTACTATTATATGTGAACTAAGAGACAAAGACTTGCTGAATGAAATCTAAAATTGCTTCTACTTATGTGTATAACTCATTTGGGAAAGGAGGAAGGCATGTATAATTATACATTCTATGAGCAGAATAGTCTCATTTGTAAATAGAATTGTTGTAGCAATTAATGTCTCCAAAAATGCACAATAAAATGATAAAATTAATTTTTAAAATATATATTAAATTGATAGCAGCTTTGAAAATTCAATTTTTAAAAAATTTAATTATGCTATTTTTATCTCATTTTATTTCACTTGGCTTTTAACTAATTTTGAAAATTCAAACAAGTAATTGTCTTTTACTAACATGATTTATTCAGTTTCCTTTGTGCAGAGCACATTAGCAATTGTCAGATAAAGCTTCTGCATGTAAGAAATAAGACATACATGTTAAAATGGCCCCATTAGCTGATCCATATATCACTTTGATTAAGGCAACAGATGCTACCTGAATGCAAAAATACATTTTTGTCATTAATGATTTTAGTCATTAATTTTGTTTCAGATCCTCATCTGCAAATTATAAGAATAATAATTTCATAGCTTCAATTTCAAAGATGCGTTGTCATAGACTTGCTAGCTTTTAAACCACTTATTTTTCTTTCAGCCATTTCAGCAAGCTCAGAACCTTGAAAGCATTCATTGCTTTTTAACTTATCACAGTGTTCCTGCTGCAGATTGAATTTCCAAGGAAACACTTGGGTTGACATGTTGCAAGCTTAGTAGAAAGTTCTCCCAACATCAGCACTTGGTAAAGGAAGAGACAGAAGCAGACCTGAGATCAGAGAAAAGTTGAGCTGATGTAGTCTCAATAGACACCTTAGCCGTCCCACAGGGATGCCTGAATCTGGGGGTGGTCCTTTCAGAGCTGTCCCAAGGAAGTGACCAGAGGAAAAGGTCATCATTCTCAGTGGGAAAGCAGGGTAGCTTATCACAGCATCCACTGGAGTCCCTGAGGGAGCCAGATCTAAACAAGCCAACATTCTCCTTGCTTGTTATCAACTAATATATGTTCAGTATATATCATGTGCTAAGTACTATAGGGACCATCAAATTTTATTTATATATATATTCTCACTGTCAAGAAACTTACATTTAGTTGAGAAGATTAAGATGCATTTAAAACAGCATAATAAAATTCTGAGGTAGCTGCCAAAGACAATATCAAAAGAAAGGATATTAATCAGACACGTCATTTTGGAATTGGAAGAATAGAGACATGTCTTAATTCTCTGGAACTTGTAACAAGAGAACTTGAGTTGTGTCCTTAAGGTTATTAAGCTTTTAAGAGATAGAGAGTAGGAGGGAAATCATTTTGAGCAGCAAGGTAGCAATGAAAGAACAGAGAGGCAAAGGCAAGGTGTCTGGAAGTGATCGTTGTAGAAAGCCATAACCCTGTGCAGAGGGACGCATCACGACTGTGTTTAGGAGAAGAAAGGAAGTGCACAGTGAGATGTGGGGGCAGTCATGTGAGCCTTGATTTTCTGATAAGCACCAGGATGAAAACATTTGGCTCTTCCAGGTCTGAACAATAGCAAGGACAACTTTAATGTATTAATTTCTGATCAGGGTAGAGACAGTCTGGTAAGTGAGTCACTATGACTGCAACTTCATCAGCAGGACAGTTCTACAGAGTGATTTTTTGGAAGCCCAGTCTAGAGGCCATTCCTTCTGCCTTTCTAATGACTCAGTGAGCTAGTATCTTTTAACATAATTTCTGCTTGAATTAGCTTAAGCAGATTCTGTTGCCATAACTAAGAAACAGATACACATTTTCTTATCTAACATTCACAATGATTTCATGAGAATGCATTATTATTCTGAAGCTATGAGGTTAACTAACTTGTCAAAGATTTGCCAGCAAATATGTGGCAGAAGGCAGTCTTAATGCTAGAACAGTCTCACTGCCAAATCCATATCATTTCTACAACATAGAAACAGTTTCCCAGAGACAGGGACATGAATACCCTTCAGTATTTTTCATATGTATCTGCAGAGTTTCCACAATGGGTCATAAAATATTGCACTCAAACTCTGAACTAGAGTACATAGCACTAGACATGAGTCATTCCAAGAGGAAAGCAACATCAAAAACTAGAAAGTTAGGGGCTGGGGATTTAGCTCAGCGGCAAAGCGCCTGCCTGGCAAGCACAAGGTCGTGAGTTTGGTTCCTGGTACCAGAGAAAAACAAAAAAAACAAAAAACAAAAAACAAAAAAACAAAAAAAAACCCAAAAAAGTAGAAAGTTGCCCAAGACATCCATGTGAAAGACAGAATAGGATGAGTCCCTGGAGCCAGTAGGCCAACCTAGCTCTGTCAAATCCCACTTTCTGTGATTGTTTACAAATACAATAACCAACCTCAACAATAATCTTTATAGCCTCTTTAATCACTTCACATCTATAAGATAAAGCGAATTTCATGTTGTTCAACCTATATTGTTCCATACATTAAATTTCATGATTCCATGAATGTTAAATTCTTCCCCACAAATAAAGGATGCAATTTAACCACATGAATTAGCCCTTTCAATTTCACAATCAACTTTATGAGACAAGATTATGCATTTTTGAAGACCAATTGTTAATAGTTAAAGTAGAATCTATGGCAAAATAGAAAACAAATGGTTTGATATGACCACTAGACCTTGTGAAGCCCAATGAAACAGGATCACTACTGGGTACTGTTGTCCTAGAATTGTTCTCAATCTGGAGCTCAAGAGAGAGTATATTTTGTTTGCCAAAATATATTCTTTCATTTAGTCAGAGTTGATACTTGAAAATCTAAAAAGCCTAATCTATAGGGTTCACCCTGGTTAACCAGCAGGAAGACCCACAGTCAGTTCATCTTAATGTGCTCATTTTACACCTACCATAGCTAGTATTCTGAAAACCTGCCAGAGAAGGACTTAGGCTGCAGCAGGGAAAAAGCTTACCCTTTGTCTTCAACACTTCCAACCTGACTTCACACAGTTTAAAACGCTTTATGGTAGCCTTCCATTCATACAATATTCTTCTGGATACTCCTTTCTGTCCTCCATTCCATCTTTAGCACAGCTGACAAGTGCTGCATGGACTCATAGCTGTCTCCTGAGAGGAGACCCGTGGTTTTTAAACAGCTTTGCTTTGTGACCCAACATACAGGCAGGCTGCACACTTCAGTGCAGTGACAGCTAACTCATGTCTTTTGTCCTAGGTGCACAAATACAGCAGGGTAGGGAAAGATCACACTGAATGCCCACATTTCAAAATATAAATAAATGGCTCACACCAGAGGCTCAGTGCACTTAAACTGAGAAGACAAAACCCTCCAAAGAAATGAGCATCCCAAAAAGAACTCTGTCGGGATCCCTGCAGGACCCTCTGCCTATAATGGCTGCACCTGGAAGGTTGAGTGAGGCTAATCTACCTCCAGTGGGTGATCAGATGTCCTGTGCTGAGTAGGCCATGTCAGCATTTTGACTTTCTGTTTCTTCATCACCTGTTCCCCAAAACATCTTTCTGATATTTCCGTACATTTTTGCTGCCAAGCCATATTCCTTTCTTGCTTTCCTTTACCTATCTTTTCTTTATCTAATATACTTTGCACTTCATATTTCTCTTGCTTTTTCTTATGTTTCTAGGTTCTGAAGATCTTATTTTTCTTCTATTTGGGATTTTTCATTTTTTTCCATTTTTCCAAGTAACTTTCACAGCTTGTTCCATCTGTCCCTTTTCAACGATCTTCTTCCTCTTCATAACTATTTCCTTTCAGATTCTACCTGCCTTCAGTAGGCTATATCCTACAATATCCACACCCTACATCTCACTAACAAATCTGCCTTTCGGAATAGGGTCAACCAGAGACTCTGATGTCTATCCCCCTTTAATTACCAGCAACAAATAACATATTTGCTCATGTGTTATCTGCTTTTATCTTTTTCCTGTAGTTAGCTGGTGCTTTTATTTTATTTTTTGGTGTCTCAACTCATTGCCCCATTTTCATATTGTATAACACAAATAGTGCTTGTTTATTGTGGAAAAATTAGTAACAACAGATAAGTAGAAAGATGAAAATAATGTTATGTGCAATTCCACCCTTCAGAGAATACCTCTGCGATTTATGACTGACTTGACAAACACTGTTTTACAGATTTCTAGATGAATAAAAAAGACATTGGTCTTGCTCTCAGATAGAAGTCAGTAGTACAATTATGTTAGCTATCTGTATATACATATATACATAATTTTTCTCTTCTTTCTTTTCTCTTTACACTCATCCCAGTTGCTGTTTACTTTTGAGCAGTTTCCTTTAATCAAGATCCCAGATATCCAGCAAAAGAATAGAATATTAAAAGCTTCTAGAGAAAAGAAATAGATCACCTATAAAGGAAAGCTCATCAGAATCACAGCAGACTTCTCAACACAAACGAGCCAAACGAGAAGAGCTTGGAGCGAAGTATTACAGGTCTTAAGACAAAACAGCTTCCAACCAAGATTGATGTATCCTGCAAAACTATTCTTCAAATGTAATGGCGAGATAAAATATTTCCATGACAAAGAACAACTGAAGAACTTCATGAGTGCCAAGTTAACCTTACAAAGAGTACTAAAAGATATTCTACACAGAGAAAAAAGCGACCACAATTTCCAGAACAACAATAGAAAGGAACCCTCAAGCAGAGCAAGCAATTAAACAGATAGTAAAAGTAGGAAACCAACAGCACACAAATAACATGACAAAGATAACCAAACATATCAATCATAACCATTAATGTTAATGGCTTCAATTCACCAGTCAAAAGAAACAGACTGGCAGAGTGGATTAAGAAACAAAATCCCACAATATGCTGTATACAGGAAACACATTTTTAAAAATATTTTCTCCTTTCTTAAAATTTTATTGTAAAGAGAGTAGTAAATAAGAAAGAAAAAAAAGAACAATAGCAGCATACCAGCATCGCAAATATAAACAAATCAAAGCAAGAACATTTAAAGTGATACAGGGTTTCAAGACAAAATGATACAAATTAACAGTGGTTGTTATATTACATATTGTTATCTTCAACTACATTGCTCAGATTACCACATGTAAGAGTAGAAGATTGTTCAAACCATTAAAGAGAATAAGAAAATAGTTATTAGATAAAACATTAGAGATAATACAGAGTTTTACAAGACAAGATGGTAGGAATTCACCATGTTAGTTCCATTGCATATTGTTGCCTTCAAATCAGTTGCTCAGATAACCCAAGGTAAATTCTTAAAGACAGAGTAAGCCTGGAACAGTTAAAGGACCAATAGAAGCTACTATAGTTGAAAACAAAAGGCTAAGGCAGTCACCAGGCCTAGAGAAGTAAGGAGGGGGTATGGGAGACAATGGACCTTGTAAATCACCTGATGAAGTTTCTAGAAAGGTAACAGGAATATTGGAATACATTAAAGAGGGGAATGACATGATGAGACTTACACTTTTAATAGAATTATAAGCCTAAAATTACCACACTATGTACTACTTTTATAACCAGAAATTTAACTTAGAAAAAAGAAGGGAAGATATAAGGAAGAAAGAAAAAAGACAGGAAAGAAAGACAGAGGGAGGGAGAAAAATAAAATGAAAGAAGAGAAAAGAGAGGAGTAGCTGAGGGTAGTAAGTAATGGAGTCAGGATATCATCTCAGGCAGTCAGCTTTGCTCTACCTTCTCTCGATTCTTCTCCATACCAGTTGATCAATCAAGAAAACTCAGACAAATGTACTTCATATGTGAGTTGTCTCTCTTCCTCATTGTGGTGGAATTAGCCTTTTGTCTTGGACTTGGGGAGTGGGTTGATTTTCCCTGGTGGAGGAGTTAGGGAAACTGGAACTGCACTGAGTGTGCAGGAAAGCTGTATAAAGAACCATCCGCTGCATCCACAGTACAGAGGCCTAGAAATGACAACATGAAATTATCCAAGTTGCTGTTGTGATGGCCTCAAAATCTCAAACAATTATTCAGCCTTACACTTTCATCTCTCTGTGCAGCTCTTACCACAACCTGTTTTTAAATATTAGTATTGGTTGGAGTTGGTCCCAGATCCTCCAAAAGCCTATGATTTCCCCACTCTTTATTACTCACATCAGGACAACTTGCTCACAAAAGAAATATAATGGACTAGTCCATGTAATTGAACCTAGAAAGCAGACAACCATTTGTTAAACTTTTTCCAGTAACTTAGAAAAAGTATATTTTGAGATCTAGAATAAACATGAATATCTGAATAATTAAAACAAACATTTGAGGAAGCAGTTGTTACCACTGCAGCATATGATACAAACCTCTATTGTTTCCTATTCTGTTGTACTTCTATTTATTCTGTTATATTTGATTCTGCACTGGTACAATCGCTTCTGAAAACTCTTTGGCAGGGTCTACTACAGCTGAACATACCATATCTGATGACCCAGCAAGGTCACTGTTAGATACCCACTCAAAAGAAGTGAGCGCATATGGCCACCAGTGGAATTGTTCAGAATGTTTACAGAAACAATATAAACAGAAACAGTGCTCACAGGGCCAAATATTGGAAATATCCCAAAGGCTCAACAATAGCAGAGTGGATAAATAAATGTTGGCCTATTTTCACGATTTGTAGTAATATAGATAAATCCCATACATGTTAGTCACAAAAGAATTCATATTCTATGATGCTGTTCAGATAAAGTTCAAAAGCAGCCAAAAGTAATCTCTTCTGTGAAAAGCTGGACTAATGGGTTTCCTTTGGAGAAGGAGTAATTTGAAGGTATTCTGAGGAAGGATTCTAGGGAACAAAGGTTTTTTGATCCAAGTGTTGGTTACACAAATATGTTCAACTGATGAAAATGCATCAAAGTATGTGTGTACCTTGCTGTATATACATTATGCAGTCATATGCTGCATAATGAAATTTTGGTCAACAATGGACCACATGTACCTTGGTAAATCTATAAGATTATATCACCTAGTAACTCTGTAGCCATCTTAGTTTAGGTAAGTACACTCTGTGATATTCACTCACTGACAACAGTACCTAATGACATAGTTCTCAGAAGTATCCCCATAGTTAAATGATGCATATAATATTAAGAAAAAATACTTGTCACTAACCACTAAATTAGATTTTACTACTTACCAATCACTTGCAAACTGCAAATTGAAATACCTCCCTTAGATACTAAAAGCACTAAGGAAAGACATATATGACATATTGAAATATTTAAATTTAATTTACAACAATAAAGTAGAAAGCTTAAAATCTTCATTTATGATCCATGCAACACCATCAAAATAAAAACAGTTCACAAAAAATGAAGCAGCTATATACTGCCCTTTCTTACATGATTTTTAATAACTTTGCAGTTGTCTTCAATTTAGACTTTTACTAAATATTTCATGTTAATATATATTTTTCTGCCAATCACTTTAAGAAATATACATTTTTAATATGCTTACACAACTTGTTCCATAGTGTATAAGCCACCGTTTTTTATTGAGATATCCAGGAGCAGCTCACTGGTAAAGAAGCTATCCACTCAATCTCCTTTACATGACTGCACTTTTCAACTGGCCTTTCTCATTGGAATCTGTTTCTTCCACTGGGTTTTCAATTTATCATGATGTGTCCTCATAATATCCACCCTGCTCCAGCCCATCCTTGAGGTAAGAAAATATGCCACCCCGTTGTGACTGATTGCAATCAATGTTCACACATTCATACATGAGCACAGGGCTTGGTGTTTTTAACACATCCACTTCTATACATTGTCATTATCTTTCTTAAGCAAAGTGCAGTTTACAACCTATCCTGCATATGATTTTTGATTTCTGAGCAGCAGATTGTTATATACATATATAAGGCAGATGTCTTCCAGGACATATCTTGGCTGATATCTTTATTTCGTGATTCCATGAGCATTTTCTTCAAATTCTACAAAGTAGTAGGATCTCCAAATGAAGGCAATCCAAGTATCTAATGAAAATGCTTTCCATTTCAGCTGGCTTGTAAGTGTCAGTACACCAGGGGCTACAGATGCCATTGATTGGCTTGAACACCACCTCCGTACTCATAGTGTGCAACTGTGGAACAGATAAATGTCTTTAGGGCTTTACAATCTCTTCTGAAACCTAGATTGCATCAGTTCCCAAGAACAGCTGACTTCATCTGACTGTCCAAATTATCTGCCCAAATTCCCTTATTCTTCACATCTGTCTAAACAAGGGTAGAAGATATGTTGAATATGATGTTGAAGATATGTTGAATATGGTGCAAACTCAGAGTCAACAGTGAAAATGTGACACAAAACAAACCCAACCTGCTTCCTGAAGAGCAGAAGTTAAATTTTCTGTCTGCTAAAATACATTTGAAAAATGAAATCTTTCCATATGGCTTTATTTTCTTCTAAGTGAAAGAGGCTGAATTTTGCTTTTTTAAAAAGTAGAGCTCTGTGTGCATAGTGCTGACATATACACTAAAGTCATCTGGAAAAAATACAAACTAGTATAACAAATGCCAAATGGCAAAAGTAGCCAGTCTCATTCTATTGAAATAAATAGATGGAAGGGGAAATATGTTTAGTTGACAGAATGAACAGAGAGGATTGATCCCATTGTCAAATATACTGTACCCAGTGTTCACACTGGAAACTCCTGAAATATTGTATTTTGAACACAAAATAAACTTTAAACCTTCAAATGAACCCATGTCAAAAGCTTCTTGTAGCCAAAGATATTATTCACACTACACTAAGTGTTTACATTAGATATTCACCTCTAAATCTTGAGACAAGTGTATTTTTTCACAATGTTTTGCACCTGAAATAGAATCAGAATATTCCATGTAAACATTTAGCCCCTAACATTCAATAGATCCTGCTCCCTCTTCTTATGATTGCACAGTTGTATCAAAGTCCAAACCTGCTTCAGAGTATTGTATAGCAAACTTGTAATAGAATCTTTTGGAATATAATACAACTATAAACAAAAAAGTCCTCATCCCATCAGTTATTTGCCAAATGGCCATATCCTCACACCAGTAAAAGTCTAATGGACTCCAGACACCACTGAGAAAGAGAACAAAGATAAAATGAGAGAGATCAAATCCTTCTCTTTCATTTGCCATAGAATGGATACAAGAAAAAAAAAAAAGAAGCATTTCCAAGATCAAAGGCCATATTTTAAAAAAAAGGTTTATTTCATTTTTAATGTGCCTTTTTCTTCTTTTTGATTCAGAATCAGGATCTTATTTTGGTTGTAGCATAGAAAACATTTCACAGGGGAACTCAATTGTGCATGGTTTTTAAGAACACCACATGGGCTCAAGAACATAATTCTTACAGTCTAGGTTCTTTCAGATAACAGACTAATTCCATTTCTTTCCATTTGCTGCTGAATCCTGCCTCTCTCATTGCCACCATTTCTTCTCCTTTGTTTTGTCTTCCCCTTCAGCAAACTTGACATGCTGGTAATTCAATCTCCTGTTCAATGTCATGGTTGAATCAAATCACTGTCACTCAGAATAAAACCTGTGGCTTGAACTATGGTATGGTTGAGTGATCAGGGCAAATATTCCCAAATCTGGAATTTCGGGGTTTTCAACCATTGAGCTACTAAGTGGCTTTAGACAGGACCTTTCATCTGCCTCATGAGAACAGGTCAAATCCTGTTTGTATTGCCCAAGACTCGTGGGGATCAGACACCTCAGGGGAAGAGCACTTCACCTGCACTTGGGCTCTCCATAAACTCCTGGGGAACTGGTTGTAAAGGGATCTAAATATCAAATTGGCAATAGCAGCAGTGGCTTCACAAGATGGAGGTGGGAATTAGCAAATAATGGGAAAGTTTAACAAAATGTCACTTTCACACCAGGGTAGAGATTGGAAAAGTCCAAAAAGGAGCAATGTTTAAAGATGTCTTTACTCATGCAGTATAAATATTCAGGTTTCTCAGAAAAAAATCATTTCCATTCCAACCACTCGCTTTACCTAAACAAGTTTGAAGGCCAATAAAAACACAGGGCTGGTTTACAAGGGTTAGGAAAAATGAGAGAAGGCAGTGAATCTTCCTTGAGTTCAGAAGTTTAAAGAGAAAACCTTAAGAATGGAAAATGACAAACTGTATTGATACTGACTTTTTTAACAATTTAAGATATGAACCAGAACCAAGCACACTGTGCAAATATTATTAGACAAAGAATAGAAAGCACTGGAAGGACTGCAATTGGGGAGCACCTAGAGAAACAGCACTTGTTCTTGAATTGGAAGTTACAGCACACAAATGATCACCATCAACTAACCTGCAGGACGTTTGCTGTGTCCTGTGAGAGGAGTGTTGAAAGGAATCCAGAGGAGCTGAAATTGGTACTGGAAAACCATCTGGCAAGATCTAGAGCTAAGACAACCTGCTCAGAGATCTGAGATCTTTGCCCAGTAAATTTACTGCTAAGGAGAAGGAGGGAAAACAGCTTCTAGTTGAGTCGTATCACAAAAGTAGGTGCTCCATAAATCTTTGTAGAATTAAATAGTCAAAGTAAACCATACTCAGATACAAGAGGTGGGTTTTTTCAAATTAGAAGAGCTACATTTATGAGTTGTACTGCTCAGACAGAGAGTGGTTTGGGAAGGAAGGGACTATGGAACTAAATGGTTTCTTTTGCAACTGATAGTAAAATTGGAGGGAAAGCAAATAGGAAAGCACAGACAATCAAAATCAAATGGATATGGACCATTTAAGTAATTGGGTCAAGGCATAGTAAATGCAGTTCAATTTATGGTAATGTTCAATAAATTGCTTTAAGAAATAACCTAGGGGATACAGGTTAAATGGAACAACCATGTATGAGATTGATCTGCAAGTCACAATAAAGAAAATCATTGAAACTAACCACCAGAGCATTACCAACATTAGTTAAAAAGAGAAAAAAAAAAGCCCTGGCTACCCTAATAGCAAAAATGCAAATAGATCCACTCAGACCACAGAGCAGCTGTCCTCATTCATGCATTGCTTTCTGCTCTTCCTGTGCTAGTGAAAACTTAACCATTTTCTAAGAAGCTCTCCAAACTTCATGTATTTCAAGATTATTACAGATTTCCTCTAAATTTCAGCACAACATACAGGGCAAAGACAAGTGATCACTCACATACTTTGCACACCAGATCAGGCACAAACTTGTAATAACGTTTCCAAAATGCCAGAAATTTTTTTAAAGAGTGAGGGGTGTTTTATTGGTGTGTTTAAGGCCCAACTGAAGAAAATACAGGGTGATGAATTCCAATCATTTTGCTAAATAAAAATAGTCTATATTTGCCAGGATGGCAGCAGCTTGAGCAGTAATATTCCAGCCAACTTCCTTTCTTAAACTCAATCTGTCCCATTTTTTCCAGAGTTGAAAGAGTTTACTCTCCAGATAGCTAGTATTCACCCTAATTCCTTAAAGGAATAATCTAGTCAGACAAGTTAGTTGTCTGGATTTCACTGGCTCCAGAAAAAACATTTTAAGAGGAGGCAGGATGGAAATTAGAATCTCGGAGGTGGATTTGGATGTTGCATCTGCACTTGATGAGATGTTTGTTATTTATCCTCTCTGATCCTCAACCTTCTCAACCATATAGTAGGAATAATAATGTCATTCTGTTGGATTGTTTCTTATACTAAATGAGGTACTATAGCTAACACAATATGATTACATACGCTAACACTCATATGATTAAGAAATACTACATCTGTCCTATACTCCATTCTTCTATACAGCATGTCTATGATCATAGTCTCAGCTTGACATCAAATCCAAGAGATAGCTAAGTCATTTTCTTGTGAGAAAAAACCTGCAGGATCTGCATTGGTGGGACCATTCATCCTTATGATTAATGCATTCAAAATCAGCTTTCAAAACATAATCTCGGAAAGGAAATTTCCAGTGTGTTCTACACATGGTTCATTCAAGCATGAATCAGATTCTGAACCACAGTGAAAGAATAGAAATGGTAAAGTCGGCCATAAAATGGGAATGAAGTGTAGAAGGGAAAAGAATGATATTATGATCACTCATATTATAAGTAAGGAATTTTATGAGAGAGGTTGAATAGCGAAAGACACACAGAATTTCAGAAGTAAAGCTGAAATATGATGTTCACAGTGTTCTGGCATGATCTGGATTACCATTTTCATTGTAAGAATGTTAATACCTAGTACCTAGGAATACCCAGAGCCTGCAACATCTGACAATAGCTAGCAACATATAACCATAATGGACATTTCATAAGTGCTTATGAATGGATATATGAGCTTAAGAATGGTCAAATTAAAATCATGCACCAGTTCAGAACCTACATTAAAATCAAACCTGATTTTTAAATGTTATGTATCTATGTATGTATATATGTACTGGAAGGAGATATCTTGTTCCAATGTAGGAAAGAAGGAAGCAAAAATACTCAAATTAGTTCTTCCACTCCTACCCAATCACTATCTTTACAGTATTTTTCCTGACTTCTTTTAGGATAACTTGCTATCCATTCTCAAAAGCAGCTCTCCAAATAAAATAGATTTCATCGTGATTCAAACTTACAACATTTTTTAGTAAAGAAACATCCGATAAACTCTAGGAAAGCTAATACTTTGGTGCCAAACAACCAAACAGATGTGATTCCTACCACTTCCTACCTTTCCAAAAGACGTGATTAATGGAGAATTATAGGAATATTCTAATTCCTGTTGAAAAGCTTGATCGATTTATTGGTGCCTGCAGCCAAACAATAACCATTTCCATGTTTCAAATCACTGCAGTGACCCTGAATCTGTGGCTCATCATGATTCTATACTTCGCTCCAATACTAGTGCCAAGAATAGTTCCTTCCAGCTCAGTAATCCTTCTTCCTTTCTGAATAAATCCTACATAGTTTTCCCTTTGCTCCTGCCTTGGGTTAAGATTGTTTTGCAGCAACCTTGTAAATGACTTCTGTCTTTGGAAGATTCCTCAGAGTTACACCATGTCTCTGTTCCCTGCTCTTGGAAAAATTTCCACTTTCCAGCCAAATAAAACCTTCCACAGAAGTCTCAGTTCAGCATCAATTCCCCAAGAAGTCCCTGATGATCCTGTTCCCAGACTAGATTCTCCAATCCTGTGTTCTCGCAGTGCTCTGTGTCTCCCCAGTACCTCATCTTCACACTTTATTATTAACTTCTATTTAATTGCCTATATCTGGGCTTGAGGCTTTGTTATTAATTTCTATTTAATTGCTTACACCTGGACTGTAGGACTATGTGGGAAACATCATATAATCAGTATCTGGTGGTTGTTATGCTTATGAAAGCCTCCCACGGTTTCATCAGCCCTTAAGGTCTAAATCTCATTCCTCTTCCTCCTGAGAGAAAACACAACCACTTGCCTTATGGTCCATTTGAACATTTGTCACTTTGGGAAATATACTCCAGGGATTTGGGCAGGTAACATGACCACACAGCTGGAGATATTCCCAGCTTTCCTGGAAGTGGGGACCAAGGAGATGAGGACACCAACCTAGAAGTTGCAAAACCTCAAGACAGAAGAAAGCTAGTGCCTGGGTGAGCTTAGAGACTATCTGACTCTGACACAGAAAACAGAACAAACATGGGAAGAAATTGTACTGAGAAGGTTTAGGAGGCAATTTATTTACACTGGTGGGCTTGACTGGGATGGCTCCCAAAGAGTCAGCCATGCCTGGCAGGGTTTGGGGACTTTTATAGAGAGGGCAAGTGAAGAGGTACAAAGGCAGATTTGGCACGTTATGATTGGAGGGCTGGGTGGCATCATAGGTTGCTAAGGTATTGTCAGATAGCTATTGTCAGATGTTGATATTTGGCACCAAATATCACAAGTTACATTGCAAGGCCATCAGTAAAACAAGCATGAGTTACACAAAGGAAAGAGTGTTCTGTTATCAGGCCTGCCACACATGTCTACTTGGTCTTGGTGGGCATCCTGGGCAGGTTCTTATTTAAAATTTTTAATTTTCCCCTTCAACTCTACACTGTCACATTAGAGAAAAACAAATCTGTCTCTTGTTTATGCCTGTGAGTTTTGTTTTCTCTCTTTCTTCCTCTCTTTCTCTGTCTCTCTCTCAATATACCTCTGTTTCTATCTCTTCTCATTATTTATTTAGCATAAAAATTAAGCCTTAATTAATAATTCATATAATTGCAAATTCCTAGAACTTCATTTTGCCTTCAAAAGGACATTTTTAAGTTTCTTAGTCAAGCATCCAAACATTTATTATCACTACTCCTACGTACACAGAAAACTCTTATTTACTATACATATAGGTACTATCCAGTAACAATAAATAATTTAATAGAGTATAACTATCTTTACCACTTTCATTAGAATAAATGCTTTATTTGCTTAACTAGTGATGCTGTCTTAATTTGGAGTTGTAAGTAAATTTTGCATTAAGTGGTACAAATTGCCAAAATGGCAAATTGTCCTACTTGACATCATTTTGGAGCATGAAAAGTCCTTAGGTTAAAAAGTATATTTAACTAAGCTGAAAGCATTGCACAATACTTGTTATCTACCTATAAGGTCTTGGCAGCTACAACTAAAAGAAATGTAATTTATTTTCATGGGGTGTGTATGGAGTCAGCATTGGGTCTTCAAGTCACACCTTGTATATTTCTGGTTTTAGAAATCAATATTTTCCTGTTAAATAAATCTCATGGAATATTACAACAAAATTGGTCCTTCTTGTTCTTTTTCATTATAATGAAACCTTAAAGTCAGAGATAATACTCATAATGACTGGCAAGGGTTGTTTCAGCTTTTAAGGATTTTTATAGGCACATTCAACTTGCCTTCAGCTAAGAGTTGGACTCAGTCTTTGCTACAACTGGTTTCCTGCAAACAGATTCAGTGGTTTCTATGACCAGGGCCACTTTTACCTCTCCTATCTTGGCTATGAGTCAGCAAGCTCAGCTAATTCTTCCCACCTTCTCTCACGATGGCCACTAGCAATTTCCAGGACTTTTAGACTCTTCATGTCTAATGAGGAAGAGAGAGCTGATTTCTACAGTGGCCAACTAAAATCTGAAATTTGTGTCTTAATCTTGAAGTAGGTTGGCTGGAATTCATGTGTCCAAGTAGGAAATCAGTAGCTCCATACAAGGGGATGGATCATGCCAATTGCTTAAAGCTAATCAAGGCCACACCTCAGGGCAAAGGAGGAGCTGAGTACACAGCAGTGACTGTTAGTGTCCACACCTGTCCCTATGGTACTCAGTCTGTTTCTTGCAAATACTGCTGGCCAGACAATCCAGAAGCAACACTCTCAGAAGCATCACTCAACTAATGGCTAACAGGAAGTAGGCAGATAAATATCTCAGCATCTTCACTGCTCAGTTGGGATAATTCTGAGGTGTGCTGCAAAATATTCTAGAGTTTCCCAGGGATTTTGCCTCCAGCTTCCCACGATGGTTGAGTAATACACTGTCTTAGCCCATTCTGGTAGTTATACTAAAATAGCTTTGACTTCCTATGAACAAGAGAAATTTATTTCTCACATATCAAGAAGCTGAGTTGTCCCAGGCCAAAGCACCAGCAGATTCAGTATCTGAATATTGTAGTGAAAAGCCGAGTGTGAAGGTTTACCCACAGAAGCCGAGGAGAAATAAACAAGTTTTATTAACTGGCAGACAACATCCAACATGGAGTTTGGAATGTGGACCCCGAGTGGGACTACAACTACAGATTTTATACTGTCAGGATTCCGAGTGATCAGAGAGGCAAGAACATTTCCTTATTTAGCTTGGAATGTGTCAAAGTATTCTAGTTTCCCAGGAATTTTGCAGTGGAAATTTGCATAACAAGGTGGGGGTCTGTCAGCTCTCTTCATTGTGTCCTCTTATGGGCTGGAATGTCCTGCCACACAGGAAGGAGGGAGGGTAGTGTTGCTTAGGTTGACTAAAGTTCACTTTAGCCCAACATGTCTTTTTTAATCTAAGATGGTTTAGCCCATAACATTTTCCGCTCAAGGACACTTCTTAAGGCAAGAGACGTCTTTCTTAGTTGGACCTAACTTCCAGAGGTTGGTGTTGGTGTGCCCCTGTTAGGACCAAGAGCTGAATCTGCTCCAGCCCTAAGCCTCTCAAGTATCTAGCTGACTAGTCAAGGCCTGATTGTGAGGGCCAATAATAGTAATATTATGGGACCTGCTAAACTGGTCAGTAAAAAAATTAGCCATGGGTTCCAGTCATATATTAGGGTGTACTGCCCTTGGGAGGCCTGACAATCTCTTGCACATTTGCTAACTGCTCTCAAACTTTATTTAAAGTATCCCTAATAACACCTGAATTATTGGCATAAAAGCAACACTTTTTACCCAGGGTGGCGGACAGCCCACCCAGTTAAACCAGGATCAAATAGAGAAGCAAGTCATGTAGCAAACAGGCATCAATACAGCACAGGGTCTTTTCCTGTAGGGAGTTGAGTTAGTGACTCTTTCTGGCTTTCTCAAGGTGATAGAGACCTATTTAGAATATCAGTCTCTGATGTTTATCCTTAGGGAGGTATATGTGTGCATTTGTTTTCTTTTGTCTTGAGGTCTGGCCCACAGCTGGAGCCGTTTGTCTCCCCTACAGTTGGAAGGTATCTCATCTTTTGCACTGGCTCCTTTGAGGGCCTAGTCCTATTTGACTGCCTATAATATTTTTATCTAACTCAACTGCCTACAACCTCTTCCTCTCTGAAGAAGTACTGCCATGAGGGAATAATGGGCGATAACTGCTCTGTCTCCTTTAGGCTGAAAGAGGTCATAGTTGTTGATTGGCAGTCAGAGATACTCTCCAGAGGGTCTATCTAAAGGCCCTCAGTAGACACCAGGCATTTTTATCTTGGGTAGGCATATAGCTTTAAGTCTGGAAGAGACAAAGCCAAAGAAACAATTAAGTATGCATGGGCCAAATAATAAATCAACAGGCTAATTATGAATACAGTTAACAAAGATTTTTACCAAGAGAAGCCAGTAATGGCTTCCCATAAAGAGGATAAAGATAAAGTCTAGGGATGACATATCATTGATTTGTCATCTAATATCTTTAACAGCTATTAAAGTATTAGCAGAAGGATCAGGAATGTACACACAACATTAATTTTTATAATTATACAAGAATCACCTATGCTGTTGTTAGAATGTCTAATGCTATCTGATTTTGGAGGATGACCAATTTATTAATTTTACTCTTTTTTACTTTTTTATTTAGGGGAGAGAGAGAGAGACAGAGAGAGAGACAGAGAGAGAGACAGACCAGCTATGGTGTCACTAAAGGCCCACTTAGTATAGTTAAAGCCTTGATATGCTTCACATAACCTTCTCTCTAGACAGGTTCTGGTGGATCCCAGTAAAAGGAATCTAAAAGTAATCTAGCACATTTGGTACAGGTTTTAACTGTATGGTTATCTGAAGTCTGGAATCCTCCAGGCAAGAACAAATTTTTTAAGAAATTAGGCTCATATTATCAAAGCATGAGCATTAGAGCTGACAAGTTTAGAAACTGTTTTTAAGGAATAGCAATTGTAACCCTCTGGCTCTTAGATCTCTTTATTGGTAGAATCTGACATTTTGTCATGAGTCTCTCTAGATTTAGTTATTATCTCTAAGCTTTTGATGATTTATGACAACCAGATTAATACCTTATTTTGACCAATGAAAAACTTTTTAAGTTTTTGTACATGAACAATATGTAGTACATTTGTAAAAACCAATCTCAGCATCATTTTGATTACTTAGCATCCTGGATGCATATGTTACAGTATTTTGACAGGGTAAAATCTCCCCAGAATGAGAGAACTGGCATTTTAGACATAATTGAAAGGACTGGGTGAAGAGAAAGTTATCCCAATTACAGCTTAAGTGAGATATTTTTTCTAGGGACTGCTTTTATTGAGGTATGATGACTAGAAGGAAGATCAGAGTTAGAGAAGGACAAAAAGACCTGTGCCAATGTCCAGCAATAGACTGGGGATTTTCCCCCAGGCATGATTACTCAGGGCTGCTCCATGGAGATGGCAGGTAGAGATGACAGTTTGGCAAGAGGGAGGAGGCAGAGTGCCTCCGGGTCCTTTAGTTCTGCTGGACCACTTGGAGGTACCTGCATCTCAGAATGCAGTCTTGCTTTTAGTGGCTGCCTTGGCAGTCAGGGCATGGCTTGGGTGGCCTCTTAAGGCATCAATGTATTTATTAGAGTCATCTGAAAAAAAAAAATTTTTTAGTTTTACCTTGACTTTCTTTTTTTTTATTTTAAAAATAAAAGGAGGAAAACATTAACCGACAGACAACATTTTACAAAATAGCAAAAGAACAGTACAGACAATATGGAGTTACAAACAAAGTGGTAGGGGATTAAGAATACTTGTTGTATTACATATTGATATCTTCAAAGTGGCTTCTCATGAAAACAGATATAGACATGCAATACTGATCAACCAAGGACTCACTGACAGTTTCTTTCAGCAAAGAAATAGAAGACAGTAGAACAACCATGGTAACTATCCTGGATATACATACATACAAAATTTCTCCTTCTTTTCTTTCTCTTTTCCCACATCCCAGTTGCCCTTTACCCTTGAGTGGTTTCCTATCATTTCACAATGTCTATCATACCTCTGAGTTTAAATTCACTCTTTCAAGTTTTACACTAGTGAAACAATGCAGTGCTTGCACATGTATGTTTCATTTATTTCACTTATGAGTATGGTCTCTAGTTGTGACCATTTACCTATAAAAGCCTCGAGTTTATCTTTCTTTACAGCTGAGTAATATTCCATTATATAAAAGTACCACAATTTTCTTATCCAATCCTCAGTGGAAGGACATTTTGGGTTGCTTCCACATTTTAGCAATTACAAATTGTGCTGCTATGAACATAGGTGCACATGTATCACTGTGATATGATGTTTTGAGATCTTCTGGGAAAATACCCAGCAGGGGGATAGCTGGGTTGAATGGGACCTCTTAGGCCTAGTTTTCTGAGGAATCTCCAAAGTGATTTCCACAGTGGTTTCACCAGTCTGCTTTCCCACCAGCAGTGGAGAAGGGTTCCTATTTCTCCACAACCTCGTCAGCATTTGTTATTGGTTGATTTCTTAATGCTAGCCATTCTTACTGGGGTAAGATGGAATCTCAGTGTTGTTTTAATTTGCATTTCTCAAATGACTAATGATGTTGAACATTTTCTCATATATTTATTTGCCATTTTTATCTCCTTGTCTGAGAAGTGTGTATTCATCTCTGTTGCCCATTTTTAGATTAGGTCTTTGAATTTGGAGGGGCTGATATTTTTAAATTCTTTATATGTTCTAGATAGAAGCCCTTTGTCTGAGGGACAATCAGCTAAAATTTTTTCCAAGTTTGTGGGTTTTCTTTTTACTCTGCTGGTGATTTCTTTAGATGTGCAGAAACTTTTCAGTACACAGATCTCAATATTAAACCAGAAACACTAAATCTATTGGAAGAGAAAGTAGGTAAAAACCTTGAAGACATAGGGGTAGGCAGAGAGTTCATGAACAAAAACCCAATTGCACATAAAACACTTGAAAGAATCAACAACTGGGATCTCATCCTATTGACTTGCTTTAAGTCATTGAGAGAAAAAGACATATGAATGTAGGTAGTGTCACATAGATCATAATTATAACAAGCATACGTATATAGGAAATATTTCTTAATGTAAAGAAAGTTTGAAGATAAGGCAATTCTGGCCATTTTTTCTTTTTTTACAATATGATTTCAGTTGTAAAAGGATATCATAATTAATGTTTCCCTTTGCATTCCATTTTGGCTCTAGAGAGTAAGCAGGTCACATGTATGTGCAGAAAAATATCAAATAGCTCTTTTTTAAACATGTAAGTGTCAAGTATCTTCCAGTGATTGGTGGGACAGGAACGTTTAAAAGAGGAAGCATAACTTTGTAACAAACTATTGCTTTTTGTTCTGTGAAAGAGGGCAGATGTAAAAAAGGTGAGTTGGAAGTAGTTAGCACATTTCTCTTGCTGTGCTGTTAAAGAGATCACCTTTGGAGAAAGGTAAAAAGGACAATGGACTTGAGGAATTCCACCCTGAGTCCAAAGGCAAAAAGTCTCTAAGACACCTATATCATCTATCTAATCACCAAGGCAACCCTTCCCAGCAGCAGGACAAGGCCATGCTGTATATAAATTTTTGAAGCTCACAGGTTAAACTTATATTTATCATCTAGCAATCACATTTTACATATTCGTAAAGGCACATTAGTCTTTTATCCATACAAGAAAGAAAAAAATCTTTTTTTACTCTCACTTAAATCTCTCTTTTACTCTTAGTTAGCATATGTAAGACACAAATGCAAATCATTTCCCTGATAGCTACTGTGAAATGTATATAGTTGTTGCAAGCTTCCTTACTATAATTTCTGAAGGGAGAATTAGTCTAAGTAGTTCTAAAGTGGACTGAAAAGCTTAAGAAAAATTTATAGCTTATTAGCAGAGAGAGATAAGTACAAAAGACAGATAAGTGGAGATTTTTCTGTGGTTGGGAGCCAGTTTCCACTGAGGAACCTTTGGATATCTGCCAGAGAGTAGCCCTGGCCATAACACCTCAGTTGTTTTTAGTTTCTATTGGCCCAGAGATCAGTCACCAGGAAGGAATCCAGCTGCATGTCTGATCAACATTCCATTGGTCATTGGCTTCCATGGGTATTCACCAAAGAGATGCTGGGGAAACCTGTTTTCTGCTTTAGGAGTGGCAGCTGCTCTAAGAGCATTTAATCATTTGGCAGAGTAGCCATTGCTTGTCAAAGTTCTATAAGGGATAGTTAAAAGCCTGAGCAAGATTACCTAGTACTTTACAAGTTTAAAGCAAAGGTTTTAAAGTCCACAACTTATTATCAAAGTATTTTTAAATTGTACACATAAATGATAACTAGACCTAGGAAGAAGAGAGGAACAGTCAGAGATACTCCTTTAGGCTGAATGTGTTTTGGTCCCATAAGTGTGGTGCTTTTGGAAATAGCTCCTTCTGGTGTCACCCAGAAATCTTTTTTTTTTTCACTGTTTCTCAGATTCAGTCTCCTAAGGGAGACCTTTCCGGAACACTAAGCTGGGACATGGCTTTTATGTGTGCTTTCCTGGATGGGCAAAATTCTGACTTATTTGACCCAGAGATACGGTATGTGTCCCCACTCTAAGATGATTTTCCTGTCTTTGGCTCTAGCAAATGCTCATTTTTTATGGTTTTACTTAGTTGTTGAATAGGAGGAAAAGGTTGGAACATTCTAGAGTTCTCTTTTTAAATTTTACATGCTTCTAAAGAGGAAAGTACAAAGTAGTAGGAAAAGATTAGGCATAAGGCAAGAGAAAGGAAACTGAAGCAGAATAAGCTTGGCATTTCCTCTAGAGTGTGGAGGAGGATCAGAGCCAGTCTGCCCCAATGAAATCTGTCCTCCAAGTCTTAAGAATGGCCACTCACCTAGCATCTTTCAACTGGTGGAAGGAGTCCTGTGTTTTATTATATAGGCATGTATATTTTTCTGAGCTAGAATTCATGTAAAAATACCCATTTTACAGAGATTTATATCAAAGTCCACTAGGGGGTATTCTAATGTTACCCTCTGTAGTGCTATTGTCTAAATAAAGTCAAGCAAGGAATACCAGTAATTGTAGTAACTAGTTCAAATGCAGCATATACAAGAACAAAACAGAAATAACAATGTCCCAGTGAAAAAGTATCATAACCTTATAACCTTCCCATGTTTTAACTTAGATTTATCACATTTTAACAAAATTATATAAGAGACAAAGCATAAGTAATTTTAAACAATGGGAAAAGACACAACAAAATTTGAAGCATAAAAATTTGTTACCTAAAAGAGTCCCAGTCAAGAGTAAATGAAACCAAAGCTGTTAACAATCATCCCAAGTGGGCTGAGGGGTCCTAAAAAACGGACTTGAAAAGAGTGATGAGAGTCTAAGGCTACTTGTTGAAGAAGGATTCTGAGCTTTCCAATTATAAATCTCACCAGTATTAAAAAGGGATGTAGACCATTAATGACAGGGCCTGTTTCCCTTCTCCTGCAGCCGGCATCTGCCACAGGGGCAAAAGAGGTGTGGGTCCAGCTGCCAGCAGGCCCTTTAAGGTAGAGTTGGGGTATCTGGTCACACTGAGAAAGAAGACAAATCCAGGCAGGCCAGGGAGGAGTCCAATGCACATGATGACAAAAGGGGGGACAAGGAATTCAATCAAGACCTGAGATCATGGGCAAGTGGGACACACAGAGATGCCACAGAGACACACAGACTCACAAAACTTGGGTGATGGAATCTAACCTGACTGATACAATTTCAACCAAATGGAACTGTGGAGGAAAACCTGCAGTCCCAAAACCAAACAGGACTATCAAGGGAAACTCCCAGTCCCAAAGTCCCAAAATCCAGTCTCCTGCTAGAATAAAGGATTCCTGCATCCAGGAATCAGGGCCCATATTCCAAAAAGGGGTTTCAAAAGTCCAGGAAACAAAAGTCCCTGGATGAACCAAAATGAAACAAAACCTCTTACCAAAGTCAGTCAGGTCTGTCTTGCTTCCCTAACCTCATGGCAATAAACCTTTCCTCTTCTGCCATGATTTGGGGAACTAGCTGAACTCAGCTAAGTGCCTTGGTTCTTCTGATCACATGTGCCAGGTCCAGGCCCTCACTTCCCTTGTCAGGGAGCCATCCACGGGTATCCCACCAGGGCTTCCAAATGTTGTGGCAAAAAGTAAAGTGTGAAGATTCACCCATAGAAGCCAAGGAGAAATAAACAAGCTTTATTAGCAGGCAGACGACATCCAACATGGAGTTCAGAATGATTACCCAGAGTGGAGCTATAACTACAGGTTTTATAGGGTCAGGGTTCCAGGTGGTCAGGGAGGCAAGAACATTTCCTTATTTGACTTGGAATGTATCAGTGCAGTAGAAATTTGCATAACAGGGTAGGGGTCTGTCAGCTGTTTTTATTGTGTCCTCTCATGGATTGGAATGTTCTGCCACACAGGAAGGAGGGAGGGGAGTGTTGCTTAGGCTGACTAAAGTTCACTTTATCCCAAGATGTCTTTTCTAACCCAAGATGGCTGTACTTTAGCCCATAACATGATGGGGGCCCACTTCCTCATAGACTGTTATCTTCTTGTAGAAAGGATAAGAGAGTTCTCTGGGTATCTTTTATAAAGTTGCTAATTCCATTTATGAGAACTATATACTCATGATCTAATCATCTCCCAAAATTCCACCTCATAGTATGAACATAGTGGGTTAGGATTTCAACTTATGAATTATGGGAGTAAACAAATGTTCAAACATAGTACATACTCTTTGACATTTCCCCTTTCTTGTCTTACTTCCCTAATCTTCTACAAGTATTTCTCCCAAACAATTACTTTTACTTATATCTTTATGTCATGTTTGCTTCCAGGGATATTCAAACCAGGACAAGACTTAAATTCATCCTAATTTCATCCTAAAGGAAGAAGTTGAGAATTTTGTAAGAGCAGAAAAAGGTTAAGACTAGAAAGTCAAACAATGAGTGCCCACTACAATTACTATTTATCTTCTTTGATTAATTATTAAGCTAATCATGTTTTTCCACTACAGTGTGTTAAACCAAAGGCACAGCAATGCCTAGCAGGCCAGGAAGCATACCCTGGTTTCCAGTGTTGCTGTTCCTTCTATCTGATGTCTTTCTATATGCAAGGTATTTCCCTTCACCATGTCTAAAATTTCCACTGCAGGAAGACTTAGAATGACCATCTTGTCCCTAGAAAGCAAAGTCCCAGGAAAGTAGAACATGGCATCAGGTGAATCTATCTTGAATCTCTTTCCAAGTAGATCTACTGCTAAGAGTATCAAAGAGCATGTTTGACAATATTCCTCATTACTTGGCTCTAGAAGATAATATTAAAGATTGCAGCAATAATCCAAGTTGGGAAAACCTCTGGATAGTCTTCAGTGTCTAGAAATGAGTTCTGCCTATTTTAATATGCTAACATTAAAATACAATCTTTAATTATCCTGGGGGAGCTCAGAAGTGGTTCCCTTTATATGGTCCATCTTGCTGAGTCATTAGGCTAAGCAGCCTATCTATGTTAAGCTTTCTCCAACATCTCCAGAACATTATTCCATTGTCCTGGATGACAGAGAAATAATCCATGTGAAAATCCACCCAGTGTCTCCAGCAAGCAAAGGCTGTGCTTTTCAAGTGCTTCAAGACACATCCTTCGAATTCTCTTTTGTTCTCTGAGTATAAGCAGATGTTAGGCATACTTCTCATTATCTTGGGATACTGTATAATATTATTATAGTGTCAGGCTATTAGAGGAAGCAAACACTATACAACAACAACCTTAATTGAGGCTTAGAGCTGAATTGGAAGTATGTAACCTTACTTCAGGGTGTTTGCAGATGCTTTCTGGAAACAGTTAAAAAAGATGTTTCCAGTTGTTCAAACAGCATTAGCCCTGCCAAAAGCAAGTGAGAGCTTCTTAAGATATGGGCACAATAAACATATTTCTTAAGATTTCAATATTTTTTTCAGCCACAAGCACAGAAAAATCTGCAAGCCAGAAAGCCCTGTGCATGCCACTTCCTGGACTATTCCAGGGAAAAACTAATGAAATACTGCAAACAATACACTCAGTTCTACCGTGATCGCATGGCCACAAATTCCACTCTTTCTTTGAAGTTATTTTACTATGATAATAATTATCTGTTCGTGAGTCTGGACTTGGCACTGACCTATGCCAAGGGATCAGAATTTGGGTGCATGCGACCACAGCTGATTCTCAGAAAGGAAGTTCCAACAGAGAAGGTGTCTATCAGTCTTAACTGAGACATTTGTCACTAGAAACCGGAAGTTATTGGTATTGCACTCCTGTGGTGAATTACAGCTCTTAAACATTTGGTGAAGGCATAGCATGATTCTGATGCACACACAAAAGACAGAAAAACCTGGGTCACTTAAGATTGGTTCCAGGCACAAACTGTTAAATGGAAGTTTGATTCTCCTTTACTAGATACAGTAAGGGAAAACAGAAACAGAGCCCTTTGAAAAGCACATTCTGAACGGAATCCAGAGAGCAGAGGCATATTATCCAGGCTGTGAGCTATGCAAGCAACTTTTCCCATGTCTGCTCTCACCAGACTGACTCCCATGGGTTTTAGATTATTTTTCTGACTTGTTATCATGTGCACAAAAAAGAAACAAGTTTAGCATGTTTGATATGTTGCTTGTTGTTGACAATAATCAAAAGCTAGATGAAAAAAAACATATGAATGAATGATTAAACATAAGTAATACAGTCTTAAAATCCAGAATCTAAAATTATTCTATCACTGTCTTCCTAAGTAAATTAATGATGAAAAAGGATTATGTTTTATTTAAGCAATTTATTCACTGAAATGTCATATAGTTTATCAGGGGACAGAGATGAGGTAAACATTAAATATAAATTATTATGATATGTTCTACCAGTAGGATCTATAAATAACTATTTCCCAGGAAATAATATTTTTATTTTAAAGAGAAAAAATAAAAGTAACAATAAAACAGGGTTTTAAGACAGGTTAGTAGGACAGTTACAATAATTAATGCATTGTATATTGTTGTCTTCATAGTAGTTATTCAGAGTACAAGATATAGGCATATCTTGTAAAATATTAGCACAAACCTTTTCAATGAACTAAGAAAAACTAGCTGTATAACTATCTTGACTATCTTGTGTATAAACATATTTTTTTCTTTTTCCTTTTCTTATAGAAATATTATTTACCTTTTTTAAAACAACAGCACTTCTTTAAAGAAATAAATGCATAATTTTAATACTGCACATTCAATGAGGTTTAGAACTCAACTCTATCCTTATACCAAACAATAAGTATGGTTTAATGGAGTATTTAATATAGTAAATAAATTAGATTTACCCACTGTTATTTTTACTGACCAAAACTAATGTATATAAACAGAATTATAATGCTGAGATATCTCCAACAGATAAGAAGAAATATTCAGGACTCAGAACAGCTCATCATTTTCTTCATTATTTTCTTCCCTACTCTGCTTATATCATTTAGATTTCAAATTTACTTTTAAAGTTCTACATGAGGCAAAAGTCTAAAGTCAGAACCAAATATCCAGAAGAAGGTCACCATACCTAAGAAGGCTAAGCAGTGTGACTGAAAGTATGATTAGATCCGGGTTTATAATCTCAGCCCCGTCACTTATTGACTTTGAAATTGTAAGTTATTTAATTTCTCTGAGCTTTGGTAGTCCCATCTGCTGTTATGGTTTAGGTACAAAATGTTCTCCAAAATTCTCATGTGTGCTGAAGATGACTACATCATGGAGGCACTATATTCATCAGTGGTTTCATCCACTGATAAGATGATTAGTTAAATATACTGTTAGAAAGTGTGGTCTTGTTAGAGGTGGGTCACTGGGGGCATGACCTGAAAGGTATATTCCTGTCCTTCACTCTCTCTGCTTTCTGGCTTCCATAGGTTAAGTACTAGTGATGCCAGCTAGAGAAACCCTAGAATACTATAAGCTAAGCTTAATGGGAGATTCTTGTCAGAGCTCAGAAAAACAAAATGTTGATAGGAATTCACACAATAAAGGTCAAGATGGGAAGGTTTTAATTGCGGGGGGGAAAAAACTCCTTTGGCAGCACCACTAGAGGTCAAATGCATTACACTCTGACAAAAAAATTTGTCTATGTTTTGCCATGTGCTGAGACTCTGTGAGATTCTGAGATTAAGGATGGAAAACCAATTAGTCTGGCAGAGAAAATTTCAAAGTGGCCCAATGTTCAGGCTATAGCTGGCTGCCTCATAAATCTCTTTATAGTGAGATTCAGGAACAAAAAGCAAAGTCAAATGGTATGAAATTGGACCAGAAAGGGAGCATATACAAATTTGGATTGGAGGAGAGCATAACTACTAAAAATACTAGCATTAAAATGAAGTCAAATACTTAAAAGATAGCTTAAAGACATCTCTGGAATTGGCCACACCCCACCAATTGAAGGCTCAAAGTTTCAAAAGTATAAATCTTTCATTTTAAAAGAGAGCCCCAGGGTTCCCTGCTTATTTGGGGCTACAGAATGAAATGTTTTCCCAAGTTCAGCCATCCAGGTACTCAGAAGCCACTGAGGTCAGGATGCAAGGGGTTCTGGCTACTGCTTTAGCTGACAGAAGATCTTGAAATCATCACCAAGTTACTAGCTCTACAAGTATGCAGAATGCAAGAGTTGGGTCTTGGAGGCTTTCACTTAGAGACCAAGCAATATACCCTTGAGAGGGCAGTGAGTAAAACTGTGAGAGTAAACCTGAAGGTGCAGTAGAGATTCCAGGAATGTGGAAAATCTGCTAAGGAAAACCATAGGCAGTGAGTACAGACACCTGAAGAGAGAGACTATGAAAAGAGAGGGCCGTGAGGGCTACAACTGGCAATACCATTGGGACAGAGCTGCCCAAGGCCTTTGGAGTTCACATATCACCACACCTTACCCCAGCTGCTTGACAGGGAACTACAGAATGTAATGTCTGCCCTGATGAGTTTGAATCTTGCTTTGGTATGATTCCTTTCTATCCCCCTATGCCTTCCTTGTCAAATGGGAATGATTATCCTGTGCAATGTATATTGGAAGCATTTTCATTTTGACTTTTATAGGAGCTAACAGCTAACCATTTGCCTTGAGTCTCAGAGAAGGCTTTGAGGTTGAACTTTTCACCAATGCTGAAACTGTTAAAACTTTGGTTACTCTTAAAGATGAACTAAATTAATCTTGCATAAAGAGATAAACATAAGTCTTTTGGGGGCTGGGGGCCGAAATCTCATAGTTTTTATCTAAACTGTCCCCCAGTATTCTCATGTTTGTGAAAGATGAGGGCAATGGATCCATTGATGAGATGAGTGGCTAAATGTGCTATTAGGAGGTGTAGCCTGGTTGGAGGTAGGTCACTGGGCATGATCTGGAAGAATAGATTCTTGTCCTTGGCTCCTCCCTTGTCTCTCTACTTCCTGTGCTCAACCAGAGTTGAGTACATTTTCCTCTGGCAGCCCCCTTTCTACCCTGTTTCAGCCTTGGAACCACCTAACCACAGGTAAACACTGTGAACCAAAATAAACCTCTCCTCCTTTACATTGTGGGTGTTGGGTGTTGTCTCAGAGACAAAAAAGTAACTAAGACATCTGCTAAGTAGGGGTAATATTATTCACTTCAAGAGTTACCTATGAGGGGCTGGGGATTTAGCTCAGTGGCAAAATTGCCTGCCTGGCAAGCGCAAGGTCGTGAGTTTGGTTCCCAGTACCGGAGAAAAACCAAAAAAAAATAAAAAATAAAATAAAATAAAAATAAAAATAAAAAAAGAGTTACCTATGACTTGTGAATTTACTTGACACAGAACTAACAACACAGCATTTTATTTAACATGCTGATAGCACTTTCTAGTTGTCAGGCATGAGTATAATTTAAACTTAAATTCTAGGTCAGTGATAAAGGACCTTTGAGACATTTCAATGATAACAAACAGCCAGATGTGGCAGAAGGGCCATAGATTCATCACCACTGTCCTATGTAATCTGGCTCTAGAGCTTAGTCTAAGACACTATGCTGAAGAACCTTGCTAAGCACTCAAATGGATGTTCACAAGTAATAAATATCCTTGCTGTAGTTGACATTGTACTGGTTAGTTATTAGTACATGACATCCCAAAACATAATTTAAAAATTAAAAAACAGTAATTTAACACTTTTCACAAGTCTATAGGTCAGCTGGACAGTTCTGAGGCCCAGGTCATACTCAGTTGATCTTGGCTGGGCTCACTTATGTGGCTGTGATCAGCTGGCAGGCTAACTGGTCTTATATGAACTTTATTAGACATGAGTCTTCTCCGTGTGTCCTTTCTAGCCTTTCTAGTCTTTAATGTCTAGTCTGGTCATGTTTCTGAGGTTTTAACTAAAAAGCAATAGTGGTAAGAGATTGAGTCCAGAGTGCATGCTTTTGATAACATAACATTTGTTACCATCTCACTGGCCAAAGAAAGTCATGTGCTTGACTCAAAGTCAAAAGTTGTGTCAAAATACTTTTCCATAGTAGGCATTTTGGGGAATATCATAATGCAATTAATATGTTACAGAATCCAAAATTACATAGATAGCAAAAAAACTAAGAAATGATTCTGTTAACATATATGCATTAAAAACCTATGAAAGATTAATATGCCTAAAGCTGCTTTAAAATGTTTAACGTAATGCAACACAGAATTAAATTAAATTATTAAATTAAGATTTATTGGAGGCCAGAATTTCTAAGTGATTCCACATGTATATTCATATTTAACTCTCACAATGCTCTACAGAGAAGTTGAAGCAGGAAGCACTTCAGAGCTTACTTCCCTCTAGTCTGACTTTCTCCAGAGTCATCCCCCATTTGGCATGTGCAGGTCTTAATTTTTTTTGTCTTTACAACATGAATTGTGCTAGTGAAAGCTGTCAACTTTTGTAGTATCATACCTTATTAGGTGAGACCAAACTAGTTATAATGAGAATCAATCCTGTTAACTACTGTATATAACGATAGTGATGAACTCAAATTCAATTTGTAAAATACCATCAAAGTAGGGACTTGAACTTATTTCTGTATGAAAAGGCAAGATGTTATTTTCCTAGATTACTAGGTAAAGTATTTTTTGTTATTAACATAAGTATAGCTAGAGAGAGAGAGAGAAAGGAACCAGATTACATAGAGAATACTTGTAGACAAGATTAATCATAATATTTCCTTAATGTAGCAAAATAGACATAATATGCATCTGTACAAGGGGAGGATTCATTGACTAGAAATTTTTGAATGTGTGGAATAGCACCATTATAGTTCGCACATCCTTGAACAAATTGCTCATTATCTTTGTGCCTTTGTTTTCTCATCTGAAAAATAGGAAGACAATAGTGCTCTTTTATAGGGGTTATTATGAAGAACCAATGATTCAATATGTTGTACAGTGTTTGCAACAGCACCTGTAATATAATAAACTCCTTAGTCACTATTTTTACCATCATCATTATTTAAGCAAGGCAATTTATTCTTCCTATCTGCTCTCTGACACATTTCCTTTGACTAAGTAAATTATGTTAGAATTTAAACTAACAGAATTGGTATTTGCATTTTATGGAATCTAAGCTTTCCAATTTAGGATATGTTCAGATGAGTCTTTCTTTTATCAGACAATGACATCTTCTGTTGAGGCACAGTATCACAGCCCAGCTTTAAGGGACACTAAAGAACCCAAATAAGGAAATGGGGAGCAAAGTTTTGGGAAACTGAGTGTGAAATCACGTAATCTCTAGATATTTTTAAAAATGCTTGAACTATGGTGGGCTAACAAAGGATGAAACTGAAGGGAAAATTGGAAATATGAAAAAGGGAGGGTAAAGGGCAAGGCCATCATTTAGGTGAAGCCTATCAAATCCAGAAAACACATCGTTTCTACAGTACCACTCTGCTATTCAGTTGGCAATCTTTCACACACTCCCTACCAGACTTTTTCAACTAATCTACAGATTCTCTTCAGATGTGTAAATCACTAGCTATTAACAAAAAATTTATTTTATAATAATCATTGCTAGAATATATTTGTGTAATAAATTGAAGGAAGCATACATATTTCTCAAAGGATGTATGTGAAGCAGGAAAAGTAGCATTATAGAAACTCTTTAGCATAGATTAGGCAAGAATATAAGCAAACATTCTGAGAATTAGTGTGATATCAATTCACATTGAGCAGAACAATAAACTTGTCAGGAAGCAACTTACAAAACTCACTATTGAGGTGAAACTAATCTCTAAACAGTTGTTGTTACTCAAAAAAAAAAATTTTAAAGGTTGTCTAGAACTCATAAATTGTCTGTGTTGGTACATTTCCATTCTCACCTATAAAGAACTGAAAGAAAATCTGAAAGAGGCATCTTACCCTTCAGTTAGCAGTTACTAAGCATGCTGAGCTCCTTATCAAGGTCTTCTTGTTGAAGAAGACTAATCCACTTAAGTGAAAATCTAAGTTTGAAAAAATTGTGATGGAATATTTTCAGAGGAATACATGCTACGGTGTGGCATAATAGAGACCTGATCTTTACTTTTTAACTGTAATTTGTTGAGACTCTTGTTTTTATGCAGAGGAATTAAACTACAGTCACTGAGACAATCTGGTAAAAGTCTGTTCTCTTGACTAATGTCAGTGTTCTTTCCCAGGATTCATTTATATATATTCATTTTCTTTGAATTCTGAGGATTGTTGTTTGATTCATGCTGTTTGTTTGTAGTTTTGGTAAGAAAACAAAGGTGACCCAGTAGAGAAAGGCCCCATGTGATGGGACACTGTTTCCTACGAGGCCCAACAGAACCAGCAGTTGGACACTGAGGCCTAACCAGGACTGGGAGAATCTTGTGAAATTGAAGGCAGCAATGAGAACATGAGAAACTTTCCTGAGCAGCCCATCCCACAATCACCAACTGGTAAGTGAACCAGAGTGGTGGTGCCCCTACCCAGTCACACAGAGTAGCAGCTGGAGGGTGGGACTACCATTTTATTTCAAAGTGCTCCAGGGCTTGAATTGCAGTAGCAGAACAACCCTGGGTCCCTTCAGTACTAAAGTCCAAGAGTGGAAGGGGGGAGGGCTGTCCAGTCACGATAGACACTGGTAGTTGGACAACAGAGGGGGAGAACCCAGCTGAGAAGTAGGAGCTACAACTAGACTCCAATCCAACAAACACAAAAAGCCAGCCCTTAAACCTAGCTGCAAAGGACTAGAAGAGCCCCCTGGCCTGTGGCAGGACAAGGGCACCACCATCCCATCCTTGATCCAAAGGCACAAACAAGCAAGAGGCTTTGTCTGATGATGGGACAAGGGTGCCTCATGTCCCCTGCCCTGTGACCTGTGGTGCAAGCAGCCTTGGGCTGGACAAGGGCATCACTACCTGCCCAGTGATCAACAGGCAAAGGGTCTTGGCCAGCTGCAGACAAGGGCACTCTCCTTACCCTACCACAAACTCATGTAAGAGAGTCAGCATTGTGGCCAAGATCAGCCCCACACTCAATAGTAATCCTACTGCAGACTTGCTGGAGTTAGTTAGTTCGGGTTCCAGCTTTGTTTAGGGAAATAAAGCCAAACTGGGGACACTGGATGAATTTTTTTAATAATCATCTTTCTATTTTTACTTTTCTTTTATTGGAGGGTGTTGTATTGGTTTGTACTTTCATTGTTTGGTGTTTTCTGTGTCCTGCCTCTATCTTTTCTCATTGGTCTTTTGGTATTGTTTGAGATTTACAGGAAGATGGACACTGTCTCCAGTCCTTCTGTTTTGCCTCAAATTTCTTTTTCTTTCTTCTCCATTCTTTCTCTCCTGTCCTTTTCCCAAAATTTGGAAGCTTCCCAAAATTTCAATGATCCTCCTTAGTCCTTCAGCCTGTTTCTACCATAATTCTCTCCAGCTATTGCTCTGTTTTTGTCCCCATCCCTCTTAAATTCCCCTTTCACACAGGATAAAATCACCATACCAAAGGAAAACCCATTGCATACAAATTCCTGGTCTATTTTGGAGATTTATATGTAACTATAAATCTTGCTAGTATGGATAAAGATACCAAGTTAGCGGTGACCACAGATTATCAGTCTCTAGTCTATGCTTGATGATAGTATTAGTAATTGTACTACTTTAGCCAAGATGCTGTACTTGTTATAATCCACTGTTCATCTTTTTATGATAACACTGTGATAATCTGGAGTCACAACCATTTCCGTATCCCAGTACCAAAGGAGTGAGTGCTGAGCTGGATCCCGGGGCAAACACAAAGACCAACAGCCAGCTACACCTAGAAGACAGCTCAGAGGAATAGACATTTCCTAGGGTAGCTTCCACACCAGTGATAAAGTTACCTAAGATAAAAAAAAATACAAACAACAACACAGAAAACAAATTAAAATTTAAAAATAGAAAATGACAAGACACAGAAGGAAAATGCAATCCCAGACTTCTAGCCTACCAAGGACACAGGAAACACCAGGAAACAACAACATAGAGAAAAACAGAAGCTATGCACCTGAATTCACTAGAATGACAGTAGAAAAAGTAAAAAATAGGCTATCGAGGATATCAAAACAGAAATAATTTCATAGATAAAAAGAGATGACAACCATAATGAAGGACTTGCTTAGCAAATCTAGAATAGACATAGACAAATAATAAAGGAGCACAGAAAAATAATGCAAACCATGAATGCCCACCATAGGAAAGAAGTGGAATTGAAGAAACAGAATCAAACAGATATCCAAGGAATTAAAAATAACATTGAAAATTTGCAAAACTATATGAAAGAAAGTAAAAATAGAATATCAGACCTAGAAGATAGGATTGTGGTTAGCAATAAGAAAAAGATCTCTTATAAATAGCAGGGGACCATGAAAAAGCAATTCAACAACTGCGAGACAATGCAAAGAAGAACAGTGTAAGACTTATCGGAGTCAATGAAAATGCAAAAGTACAAATGACATAAAAAACCTGTTCAGAGGAGTAATAGCAGAAGACTTCCCAAGCATAAATAATTTGACATACAGTAAGTGATGCATACAGAACTCCAATTATCATGACCAAAATAAATCTACACCAAGTCATATAATAATCAATATTCCAGAAATTCAGAACAAGAACAGAATATTAAAAGCCGTTAGAGAAAAGAAAGAAATCACCTATAAAGGAAAGCCCATCAGAATTACAGCAGATTTTTCAACATAAACCCTTAAGTCAAGGAGAGTTTGGAGTAAAGTATTTCAATCCCTGAAAGAAAACAACTCCCAACCCAGATTTATCCTGCAAAATTATCTTTCAGAATTAGTGGAGAAATAAAATACTACCATGAAAAAAGAAAAACTGAAGAAATTCATGACAACCAAACCAGTCCTACAAAAATCTCTGAAAGATATTCTAGGAAGAGAAAACAAATCCCACAATTACATGAGTACCAACAGAAAGAAGCCAGCAGCCAAGAAGCAGGTAAACAAGAGGAAAGACAGGTAACCATCAAAAGGAAATTTATTTGACAAAGACAAACCAATATGCATCAGTTATAACCATCAATATAAATGGTCTCGATTCACCAATCAAAAGAAATAGACTGGCAGAATGGATCAAGAAACAAGATCCAACAATATGCTGCATTCAAGAAACACATTTAACTCAAAAAGAAATTCATAGACTGACAGTCAAAGGATAAAAACAATATTCCATGTGACAAGAACCTAGAAAAAAGGAGGGGTAGCTATCATATTCACAGGCAATGTGAACTTAAAGCCAAAACTGATCAAAAGATACAAAGAAGGACACTACATATTTGTTAAGGGAAATTCCAAGAAGAAACAATAACAATCATAAATATATATGCACTGTTGTAGCTGAGGTATGCAAGGGAAAAGCTATAATACAGGACACATAATTTATAGCATTTTTATAATATTCTAATAGTCACCCAAAGAGTCAAATACCAAACAATGTAAGAAATCTGTCCACACATTAGAGATGCAAAAAATCCAGCTGAGGGCCTGGATCCCATGGCAATGTCCAGCATGAGTCTAGCTAAAGACCTAAAACCCATGATAATGTCCCCCACAAGTCCAACTGGTGGCCTAGAGCCCATGACATCCAATATCCATGAGCCCACAAATGTCTCATGGAAGTCTGTTTTACATATCTGCACTGGGAAGGCCCAAAGGTCAGTGATGGAAGCTAGAAAGTCTGTGCTATGCTAGCAGGCTGAGGGATCTACACTGGAGCCAGAAAGTGATGCTCTAAATAAGACTAGAGCTCCCCCAAAAAGTACCAGAGCCATCCTCAGTGACAATGAGGTCCCGAGCTCCTCTGACTCTGACAATAGCTGAGTTCATATCAGGAAGGCCAGCAGGACAAGCTCCTCCAGGAGAACCAACAGTACAAAACTTCTTCCTCTCCAGTTCTCCTTTTTATGTTGTTAGCAATAATCCTCAATTGGACCTTCCACACTCAGTACCACCCTGATTTAGTTCAGTTGGGTGTTATAAGTTGACCACCAATTGTCAACCCACTACATGCACCAAATATAGGGGCACCCACCTATATAAAACAAATATTAACAGACATGAAAAATCAAAAAAGCACTAGTACAATTGTAATGGGACACCTTAATACCCCACTGTCACAAAGAGATATATCAACTAGACAAAAATTCAACAACAAAAAAAATCAGAGCTAAAGTAAACCTGTGGACAAGAGGGCTTAGTAGATGTCTACAGAGTGTTCCACCTCATATCATCGGAACACACATTCTTCTCAGCAGTACATGGCATGTTCTCCAAATTGGAAAACAAATTAGCCCACACAATATACTTAAGTAAATGCAAAAAAATTGAAATTCCCCCATGCATATTATAGACCATAGGGCAATGAAATTGAAAATCAATGAAAGAAGAAACCACAAAACTCCATAAACACATGGAAATTACATAGCCCCCTACTGAACAAGGAATGGGTCACAGATGAAATTAAAAAAGAAATTAAACAATACCTACAATTAAATGATAATGCCAATACAACAAATGAGAACTTATGGGATACAATAAAAGGAGACTCCAGAGGAAAATTGATCATGGTAAACTCTCACATCAGGAAAAAAGAACGTGCTCAAATAAACAACTTAATGTTGAACATCAAACCTTGAGAAAAGTAAGAACAAATTAAGCCCAAAGCTCACACAAGAGAGGAAACTATAAAGATCAGAGCACAAATTAATGCAATTGAGACTAAGAGAACAATACAAAAAATAAATGAATTGAGTTGGTTCTTTGAAAGATTAAATGAAACTGACAAAGCCTTAGCCAACCTGATCAAAAAGGAAAGAAAAGATTCAAATTCATGCAATTAGGAATGAAAAGGGTGAAATCACAACAGATCCTGTGGAAATCCAGAAGATTATCAATACCTACTTTGAGAACCATACCGTAATAAGATAAAAAGAAAAAAAACACAAAAGAAATGGACAGATTCCTAGATACATACAAATTACCAAAGTTGAAGGAGACATAAAAATTCTAAATAACTGAATATCAGTCAATGAATTTGAAAATGTGATTAAAAACTTACAAACAAAGAAAGCTCCAAGTCCTGATGAGTTCACTGCTGAATTCTACAAGAAATATAAAGAAGATCTAATGCCACTACTTGTCAAACTCTAACGACATTGAAATGCAAACAATACTGCCAAAGTCACTCCTAGAAGCAAGTATTACCCTGATACCAAAACCAGAGAAGGACCAACCAAAACAGAGAACTACAAGCCAATCTCCCTAATAAACATAGATGCAAAAATCCTCAACAAGATACTGGCAAACAATTATGCAATAAATCATGCAGAAGATTATACACCATGACCAGGTAGGATTCATCCCAGGGATGCAGAAATAGTTCAACATATGCAAAGCATAAATGTAATACACCATATTCACAGAACCAAGGACAAAAATGTTCATCTCAATAGGTGCAGAAAAAGCATTTGAAAGAGTCCATCACCCATTCATGATAAAAACCTTATAGAAAATTGGAATAGATGGTGTTTATCTCAATCTGACAAAAGCCATTAATGACAAACCAACAGCCAACATCATACTAAATGGAAAAAAACTGAAAGCTTTCTCTCTAAAATCAGCAACAGATAAAGATGTCCACTATCACCATTCCTGTTCAGTATAGTTCTAGAAACATTAGCTAGCACAATTAGACAAGAGAAATAAATAAAGATAGGAAAGGAAGATGTAAATTATATTTATTTGTAAATGACATATCTACACAGAAGACGCCAAAAACTCCACCAAAAGACTTCTATATTTAATAACCAAATTCAGTCACATAGCTGGATACAAAGCCACCACTCAAAACTCAATAGCATTCTTGTGCACAAATAAAAAATTCACTAAGAGAGAAATGGTAACAATGCCTTTCACAAACAATAGTATTGAAAAAAAGTACTTAGGAATCAATCTAACAAGGGAAATAAAAGATCTCTACACTGAAAATTACAGGACTCTGAAAAAGGAGATTGAAGAAGATATCAGAAAATGGAAAGATATCCCTTGCTCATGGGTAGGAAAAACCAACATATTAAAAATGGCCATAACCCCAAAATTTTATACAGATTTAATGCAATTCCAATCAAAATACCGTTAGCATACCTTACAGAACTACAGAAAACATTCCTAAAATTTATTTGGAACCAGAAGTGATCTAGAATAGCAAAAACAGTTCTAGGCAACAAAGGCAAAGTAAGGGTATCACAACCCCTAAGTTGAAATTATACTACAGTGCTACTGTGATTTTTTAAAAAGTATTATACTGGCCAAAAAAAAGATCTCAGGATCAGTAGAACAGATTAAAAGAGGGAGAAACAACTTAAAACACTCAGCCATCTTATGTTTGACAAAGCGGATAAATGTGTTTACTGGGCAAAAGATAGCCTCTTTAATAAATGGTGCTGGAGAAACTGGCTTTCCACATGTGAAAAACTAAAACTAGACCCATGTATATCACCATGAACTAAACTCAAATCAAAATAGATCAAAGATTTAAATAGTAAAACAAAAAACATGAAATCTGCTGGAAGAGAGAATAGGTAGAACTTTTGAAGACATAGGTATAGGCAAAGACTTCACGAACAAAACCTGAACTGCACAGAAAATACTACAAAGAATTAACAACTGGGATCTCATCTTATTAAAAAGCTTTTGCATAGCAAAAGAAATCACCAACAGAGTAAAAAGGCAGCCCATGAAGTGGGAAAAACCTTAGCCAGTTGTTCTTCAAATGAGGAACTAATATCTAGAACATACAAAGAATTGAAAAAAATGAGACCCCCCAAGTTTAAAAACCCAATCCAAAAGTGAGCATCTGAAATGTATAGACACTTTTCAGAAGTACAAACAGCAAATAAATACATGAAAAAGTGTTCAACATCACTGATCACTCAAGAGATGCAAATTAAAACACAAAGATTCCATCTCACTCCAGAAAGAATGGCTACTGTCAACAAATCAACCAATAACAAATGCTGGAAGGGATGAAGGGATAAAGGAACAATTTTTCACTGTTGGTGGGAGTGTACACTGGCGCAACCACACTGGAAATCATTGTGGAGATTCCTCAAAAAACTAGGACTTAGAGGTTCCATTTGACCCAACTATTCCCCTTTTTGATATCTTCCCAAAAGAATTGAAAGCATCATACACACAGCAATATATATGCACTGATATTTATAGCAATGCAGCTTGTAATAATTAAACCTGAGAAACAATTCAAATGCCCATCAACCAACAAATTGTTAAAAAGTGTGGTTCTTTTGTACAGTGGAGTAATATTCAGCCATGAAGAAGATAAGTTGGAGGCATTTATAGCTAAATAGATGGACCTTGAGATCATACTCTTGAGAGAAATAAATTGGACACATACGTGTAAATATCACACTGTCTCTCTGGTGTGAGAAACTGAAAGTATAAATAAGAACCAAAATATATAATAGATATTGTGAAATAGGAAGCAATTGTTCAAAGGGAAAGAGGAATTATAAGGGTGGAAGGGAAAAGAAAAAAAGTACAAAATGGAAACAAAGCTTTGTAAATAAGGAGGAGAAGAGAGGTTGAAAAGAAGGGCTAAAAGAAGAACTAAGGTCTATTATGTACAGGTACAAATTCCCTATGATGAATGTGATCATTATGCATATCTGAATTGTACCAATAAACTAATTATAAAATTTTTTAAAAGGCACACACAATTCCACCCAAGTCTGTATTAGTTTGAATTCCCTTTCAGTAGAATCTGTATTGAAGAGATTTTTTTACCTTCATAAATTTTTCTGACAGTACTCTACAGGCATGGTTCTGAATAAAGCTTAGTCAAAAAGTAGTAAAAAGAATAGGATAAAAATAGGAAAAGGAAAGGAAGGAAGAAAAAAGTGAAATAATTCAATAGAGTGCTTTCAAAAAAATGGGTACTGAGTGTTCTCTGGACCTCTTGGTTAGGGTTGAGTAACCTGGTTAAGTTGAGTCACTCATTCCAGGAAAAGAAAACTAGGTTCCAAATATATAGAAAACAATTAGTCATTCACTTATATTCAAGAAGCATTTATTGAGAACCTGACATTCGCCAAGTATTGCACTAAGCGTCAGAACAAATTCTAAGCCCCTGTCTTCACAGCCCCTGTCTTCCAGGAGCCTCCAGTAATGGGGAATATAATGACTATATGCAATAGAAAAGATAATGCTACTTGCTATACAGCCCAAAACTCTCCAAAGTGAGTTGATATAATAGATGTTTACTTCCTATGCATGTAATAATGTGGTGCAGGTTTTTCTGACCAGTTGGCAGTTTTCTGCCAAAAGGCAATTCAAAGATCTAGGTTCACTCCCTCTTCAACATCCTCAACATTTGCTTTCCAAAGTTATATTAAGAACACACAAGAGAAAAAAGAACAGAAATAACCAATACAGCAAATGAAAGAAGGATTGTCCCCACAGATTCTATACACATTAAAAGCATAGAAGTAAACTTTATGAAAATCTTTATGCCAACAAATTCCACAATTTAGATGAAAGGAACAAATTCTTGAAAAAAATACCTTACCAATACCGACACAAAATTTTTAAAAAACTGAATATCCCTATAGTTATTAGGTAAATTGAATTTACTATTTAAAACCTTCCCACAAACAAAACTCCAGGTCCAGATGGTTTCACTGGTAAATTCTATCAAATATTTATGGAAGAAATAATTCCAGTCTTAAATAAACTTTTTTGGAAAACAGAAGAGGAAGAAATCTTTCCCAACTCATTTTATGAGACCATCATAACCTTAATACCAAAACTAAATAATGACATTATTTTTTTAAAAAAAGAAAAAAACTGCAAAAATTCACTGGGCTTCATTTCACTCTAGCCTGCTAAGAGGAGAAAAGAGCAGAGATGATTTTTATGTCAAAAATGTTATGGGCTGGGCCTGGAGACACTCACACTCCCTTTAGACAGAACTTCACAAGATATCTGAACCTAATAACATAAAGGGGAGGGAAATTGAGTCCAGCTATGTGCCCTCAGAAGAGAAGAAAGAACTGGTGAAGCTAATGACTGAATGTAATAAAATACCACATGAAAAATGCAGAGTGCTGATATAGTGCAAAGGAAATAGTGTAATAGCAGAATGAATGAATGAATGAATGAATGAATGAATGAATGAATGAATCAATGAATGAACTCAGCTATCAGCTACTGCTATAATAGCAGTAGCCTTGTAACTGTCTCTCCTTGCCACAGATGAAGTAGTAGTGTACCACAAGGAATAGTGATTTACAAGGCACTAATGGACTCTGTTCAGTGTTAACTTGTGGCTAAAATATTGGGTGTGCATTTGCTTTTCTGTGGGAGTTGGCAGCAAGCCTGGTTTGGAATTAGATGTCACAGTTCCAGCTCTACGTTGAGTTAGTGGTATTCTTCTGTAGTCATTTAACCACCACCACCCATTTCCCCTTTCTTTTTGTTTCTTTGAGAGGGTGAGAACAGGAGGGAGTGGAAAACTGCAGAAATGTATCCTAGCTGAATTTTATGGCAAACATTGTGTGGTCTCCCTGTATACATGAAAAGATGGTAGTTTGTTTTAAAAGATAGAAAACTTGTCTCATTTAAATGTAAGCCACATGCCTCTCCCTCCTCTTCCACTTATTAACTCTCTTCCATTTGCTATAGATCTGTTTTTCCTTATTTACATTCCCCATGCTACTATTTTTCTTTCTTCATTTCCTGACCTACCACAATATGCCCTGTTTCCCTCTAAAGACCTGAAGGGAATATATGCCTTATAATAGTTTCTGAGCATGGCCCAATCCAGACTGTCCTTGTCTGAAATCCAAAATAGCTGTTTCTTTTAAACATCAGCAGCCAACTTTGGAAGAGGCTGTATACCACCATGGTAAAGAAACCTGAGAGACCTGGCCATTTAACTGGTATCTCCCATATCCCCATACCTCGTTTACAATTTCCTCAGTCACCTGATTGCGTCTGAAAGCATAATGAGTTAGAGTTTCCACAGTTTCCCCATCTTGCATTACCACCATTTCCACTCTAAACTTGAATGATGTTTCCTGTTACAGTTTTTTTATTAGGACTAACAGAAAGAGAAGAAAAATCAACAGCAAAAAGAGGTGGTTTATGCAGAAACATCAGCGTTCAGAAGATGTACTGCCCTGAAGTGCTAGCTTGGCCTGAACAGGCTTTGTGGAAGGAGAAAAACTGAGGCTAAACCTTGAAGGTATCTGACTTTGTGGGGTATAAAACTAAGAGCAGAAAGCCGTTCTGTCTCAGGAAAGAGCACAGGTAAAGACAAGGAATTATGATGAAGTTTGATGAGATGAAGTCTTGCAGAGAAGAATCCTGGCATAGGCCAAGAATGTTGGGAATCTTAGGTAGCACAGGGGTAGTTACTGTGAAGTGCATGTATGGAAAGCTTGGAAAGGGAGGCCGGGGAGTAGGGAACCATTACATGCTGAGGAAGGATCTGAGCAGTGTGTTATTCAGGGAATAATCCCATCAGGGGGAATGCTTCTTAGCCTCTAACATGGCTCACTACTTCCGTGTAGTATTCTTCTGAGATCAAGTGTTATGTGGTCAATAGGAACCTGATCATTGTAAATTCAGCCTAAGACAAAGGCCATCAGCTTCACCTTTCCCTTCTGACCTCAAACTAACCTGTTTGTCATAGTCTAGTCCTATTTTATTCCTTATTCGTACCGTGGTTTTGTTTGATAATTTTCTTCTTTTCTCATTTTATGTTACCTTGGCAGGTTGGTAAGGCCCAGGTTAAAGATTCTCATATAACATCTGTGTTGAAGAAGACTATACAATGATCTAGCTACTATTACACAGGTGCTGTTCAAAATAATACACCAGCCGCCAGGATGTATCTACAAAAAGGACAGCCATACAAAAGAAAGGAGGTCATCGGGAAGCGACATTGCAAACTCCAGATCATAAGATCATAAGAAGATTTGCAATTGCTGCCCAGGTCTCTTGGAACATCTCCTCTGGAAACTCAATCACTTGCTGTGAGGAAGCCCAAGCAAAAAAAGACCAAAATGGAGAGGAACCAAAGACTTAGCTGACTTGCCAAAGTGTCAGCCCGAGATGAGCACTGCCCCACCAGCCATGTGAGAGAGCCATTTGGGAAGCATATGCTCCAGTTTCAGTCAGGCCAACCTGGCTGATGCCATGTGGCAGAGACAAGATGTCCTGCCCAAGTAAAGGCCAAATGATAGACTTATGAGAAAAGTAAATGGCTGTTGTTTTTAAGTCACTAAGTACTAGAGTAATATCTTACGGACCAAGACATAATCAAAGTATATATATGGAAATCAGCTTCGTGTCCCCTCACATAATTTATAAACATACTCAGGAATTTCTACTAACATGCTTAATCTACACTTAGATCTACACATTGTGGTGTGTGTGTATGTGTGTGTGTGTGTGCACGTGCATGTGCACACTTTCAGTATGCCATGAGTTGCCACTGCACATCAACTCAGCCAAGCAACCCTTCTGCATACTTCTCTCAAGAGTCCATATGGAATATGTCCCAGTCCCAAATTCCCTATGTGCTAATTTATTTACCAGAGGATATGATCAGTGCTTTGATGTGGCCCTGAGATGCATTCTTCCTTTGAAAAGTCTGGGCTTCTTTAAAAGTGAAGATAGTGAGAACTTCAGGCACTATCGTGATGTTTAGAGATGATTAGAGAGTTGGGAAAGCTCAAATTTCAGGATATGAACAGCTTTCTTGGATCCATACTTAAACCTGACTCCACACTCTGGGCAAAGTCAAATAACCATCTAGCAGTCAACTAAACATCAACCTCCTTTATCTTATATGTAAAGGCTCTGGTGCCCTCACAGGGATGAGACAGTGTAGGAAATGGGGCAACAAGGGTAACAGTTGTTTGTACTCTTTCTCCTTTAGACCGGTACTTTTGGAAAGTTAATGTACATATAAATAACTTAGATATACTGTTTATATGCGTATTTGACTCAGTTGGTCAGAGATCCTGAGCTTTTACACTGTAACAAAATTCCTGGTGGGGGGCCAATGCCACTGGTCTGTGGACCACACTTTAAATGGTAAGGATTTGACCACATCCTTAATAATGGGCTTTCAGGTCCTCTTATAAGTAGCTCCTTCCAAAGCCTGAGCCTGCAAGATAGTCTCCTACCTCATCACCACCTTCTACGTTACTATCATCATCACCTCCACTATCATCACCATCTCTATCACTTCCCCAGCCAAAATCACCTCCATCATTTTTACTACCACTACCATCTCCATCCATCACTACCACCTCCATTGCCACCTCTGTCACCACTTCTACCACCATTACTACCACTACTGCCTACATCTCCAACACTGCCACCATTAACACCAACACCCCTACCATCCCTGACACCTCAGTGTTCCCCCTTATAGACTATCATAATTGCTTAAATGACTGATCGTCCATTTGTGCAAACAGACTCTTACTTGACATCCAAGAAACTATTCAGCCAATGAATAAAGCCACTGAAATCAAAGACTGTGATCTCTAACAAACAATAACAACCACAGTGACTGAAGGCTAGTAGTTCCTCAAGCACAGTAGGGAATACAAGCTCCTTCTGAAACATGGAGGTTCCTCTGATCCAAACAGCTGAAGCAGAGAATAAGACCAAAGAATAAGGCAAATCCTAATGAAAATGGTACGGTTGTCAGGAGACATTTGACAAAGTAGTCACCTCCACCTAAGCACCTTTAGTCCTGTGAAAGAGTTCGTATATTTGGAGGGATAAAAAACTTGAAGTAGGTGAGTTTCACTTACAGCCAAAACAGGTAACTTCTCTGTTACATAAAATTAAAAACAGAAAACTGGGTTTTTTCCCCCTAATCACTTTTTCTTTCCTAAGAGTATCTCTGGGATTAGCTGCCAAATGTACTTAACTTCTGCGTCCACCAAATTCTGATCCCTGGTGAATATAATTTTCACTTTAGAAATGAGAAATCTGCCCAAGCAGTAGCAGCATGAGGTTCAGACTTATCCGTACTGCTAGGTAAAGAGGCTCTGTGTATAAAATGTGGACAGCAGTGATTTCCTCTACTAAGCTTCCCAAATGAGGGGCTGGGAAAGCAGCCACTCAGCCCAGTCAGAGGGAACCTTCTGGGGTTTCAGAAGTGATTACAATGAAATTCTCTAATTGCTTGTGTGTTTTATTAAGTAGATCCCATTTGAGTCTAAAATCACATGCCATGTTTAGATGTTATTTTCCAGTAAGGAAAAAAAAAAAGATGCCGTCAAATAAGGAGAGATATGAAGTGAGATCGTTCCCCTTCTTTGCAAGACAGATGTTATTTTTGGCTCTTCTGTCTAATGCATTCCATATTATAGTCTGTTTTTAACCAAGCACTAGGAATAGTGCATGCTTGCACACAGTATACCAAAACCATTTTCAGGAAAACTTTTTATTAACACTGACAACTCTTGAGTTCCCTGCTGCAGAAGTCTCAGGCTGTCAGCTGCAAACAGGGCCCATTATGCCAAGGTAGTGCTTTTATTTTCATTCATCTAACATATTCTGCCATAGAAATAAAGCCGTATATTTCCTTCAGAATCTACCTCTAGGGCTGGCAAGTGATTTTTTTTCTGTTATCTTTCCTGTGTAGCTCTTACCCTTTTATGCTTACAGTTTATAAAATTCAGGTTTTCTTTTCCTTATTATCTTCTTTAGAAAAATGTGAGACAAGAAAGTAAGGATGGTAGAAATTTACACAGAAAAATAGAAAGATTGCAGTTTACCAACTGAGTATCCTACTTGCATTTATCTTCAAAAAATTTGATGCTGTGTAAACATCAAATGAAACTAATTAGCTCCAAGCCAAAACATCTTCCTCTTGAACTAAGATGACAAGAATGTGACCAGAAATGAATAAAATGTACTGGTTGGAAGAAGACAGCAGACTTGCCAACCAGTGTGTGCAGAGAGAGAAGCAAATGGTTACTGTTAGACTGATTTAATTTTCAGTCCATCATGAGAGAGAAGCTAATGTTCATTTAAGTAATTTGCCCTCAGCCAACTGTTAAAGCTTTCTGGCTTTGTTGAGGTATTTATTTTACTTTGCAGTTTTAAAGATGGCATCTTGCCCTTCTGCAGCCTGGGGGCACTGCCAGCTAAGATAAAGAATTCACAAATATTACTTGATGAGATAAAAGCCTAGATACAAGGCATAGGAAATTGCACTTCATAAACTTTGATGCTTTTCACTGTGGCTGACACAGGTGTGAGGAAAGACAGTAGCAGTATGTAGGACTTCATGGAGTCACTGGTTTCCCTATTTCAAAGAAGAGTGTGTGAGAGTTTGAGGAAATTCTGAGGCCACACTGGGTTGTTTTTTCCCATGGAGAGAAAAGGGTGGTGGTGAGGACCCAACAGGCAGACATTCTTTCTCAAATCCACTGGGAGCATGATCACACAGGAAAGGAAGGTGGCCAAGAGTATCATAATGATTCCTCCTTGCAGTCCCCCTGTAACCTGGGATCCAGGTTCCACCCCATCCCAACGCCAATCACTGGCCACCATGGCGCAGATGAAATTGGAGTGCTGACCTCCTCTGCATTCTCTCCCATACATCCCTGGCAGCAGTGAGCCCTTAGGCCCTGCTACGGTATTAAGAAGGTCCTTATCTGTCTAGTCTTCCTTGCCATGGGCTGGACATTGCCCTACCCATGCCCCATCAGAAGCCCACTTGGAAGTCATCTACAGCTTCGGAGAACAGTTCCCAGACATGCCAAAGCCTTTCCCCCTCACACACCTTCACTTTTCTCTGCCTGAGATACCCAGGGGTATACTTGGCTTTCGAACAAAGAGGAGTGGAAGTTAGTGAACACATACTCAGCTTTTTGTTGTTGTTGTTGTTGTTGTTGTTGTTGTTGTTGCTTTGTCTTTTGGTGGAATAGCTGTTTAGGTGTGCTCTGCCCAGTTGTCAGGTTTGTGAGGAAACTCACTGTCCGCAGTGGGAATGTTCTCACCAGTGTTTCTTTCATGTGTCCTTCCGTCTTTGTCTCTTACCATGCCTAGCTTTTGGGATTACCTCCCAAATAACTACTGACACCCAAATCTTTGTTCCAGTGTGTGCTTTGGAGGGGAATCTGAACTAAGACACCTGCTCTGAGCAACTTAATGCCATATACAGTTACTCCAGGTGAGAATCTGGAGCTCATCTCATAACCAACTACGTGGTATATCATGGGCAGCCTTCTAAGAAATATTTCAACACCAGTAGTGTGATATTAGCTAAGTGTTGATTTAAGCTACAATCTACAGATGTCCAGGTGTTTGTATTTAACAAGGAAAACTCACACTTGGAAGGCACCTTCAGTAAACCATCTCTTTTCAGTACTAGAAGCTTTACTAAAGAAGCTGGGGATGTAGCTCAGTGGCACAGCATCTGCCTGGCAAGTATGAGGTGAGGTTGATTCCCAGTACAAGAAAAAAAAACAGCTTTACTAATTCACATGGTGAATGTTACATTAGGACAAATAGTGATATTCAAGATAAGTGGGTGGTTTAAATATATTTTTGAGAACTTTTCCACTCATATATGAACAACCTAGTAGTTAGTAGTTTTCATGGGCAGTGCTATTGTTGTGCTGGTAAATGCTTAACAAGAGCATGCTAAGCAATAGGCTCTCTGGGGAAATCTGTCATGCTTGCTAATTTCTGCAGTGTTACTGTTCTCATCATAGCCAAACCACCAACATTAAGCCATTGAACATGGAGTTGGGAAGAGATACACACTATTGACACTGGTCAACAGGTAGGAGCCTGAATGACACACCCTACTTTGTATTCCTAAGTGTTGTGTCCTGCCACTGGTTCCTAGGGTTCTCATTCTACTAGAAATTAACTGAATCCTGCTATGGGAGGTCATCCCACTAAATTCAGGTAGATGCCCTCCAAAGTGAGGGCAAGGCTCTAAAAAGCACAGAAAGACCGAGTCAGTCCTTACAGAATAATAGCTGTTGTTTTATATAATGTAAGCCAGCTCTGATCAATTTTTAACATATACTATAGGTGTACAGGTAGTATACCAAGTTATGCTGGGGAAAAGGGGGTTCATCCCAAATGGGAGCAATAAGAGGTCTGTTTTTATTATCCCAGTTAATTCTATATAATATTGGTGATCACCTATTCTACTCTAGCCCAGAAAGCCATTTCTATCAACTCTCCCCTTTGGCATGCCCCTGAACTATACTGGTAGGGCCTAGAGGTAAAAAAGATGAGAGACATAGCCTCAAATTTCAAGGGGAGTGTAGTCTAACAATACTATCTAATGACTATCTGAACAATTGCCACCATTTCCTTTTTTTTTTTTTTTTTTTTTTTTTTTTTTTTTGGTTTTTCTCCGGTACCGGGAACCGAACTCACGACCTTGCGCTTGCCAGGCAGGTGCTTTGCCGCTGAGCTAAATCCCCAGCCCAATTGCCTCCATTTCATAGGAACTCGATCAATATCCCTAGATGCTTTACATATATAATCATCTTGAGGAATCTGATTGATAAAATACACCAGAAATGAATTACTGTGTTACAGAAGTCACAACAACAGATGAATTCAAGATACAGGCAGTAACCCCAAATTGACAGTGATCATCTAGACTGGAGAATGCGAAGAAGTAGAGGAAATGAAAGCTTTGGGTGGAATGAGTAGTGCTAAGCAGAAGGTGGAGGCTTCCACATCATCATCGTTCACAGACACGTTGGTCTGAGGCTCCAAGTAAACAATAGTACCTGCAAAAAGCAAAGGAGCCTCTGATGGCATGTCACATTTAGGAGACTGCAAGAACACTGAGTAAGAGGAGGTTTGGGGTCTGGAGACTAATCTCAGCTTTGCTACTGAATAGTTACACGGCCTTGGGCAAGACAGCGAAGATGTATGGATCTGTTTCCTTGTCTGTGAAATAGGAAGATTGTATTATGCTAGTGCCTACCCAGAGACCTACTCTTCTCATCATTTGTACTAGCAGATCTAGTTAGTTTTAGGGATATAATGTCTCCAGATGAAAAGCCTGACTCCCTGATGACATGAATGAGCAGTTGCCTCACCCTGACTCTACCTCCGGACTTTATTATCTAGTCATTCAGCAAAGCTTTATTTGGTTAAGCCACTGCATTTATGCTTCTGTTATGACCAAATGTAATCCCAAACCTGTATACCAATGATTCTCCTAGAAGAACATATCTCCATAAGAAAAATACCTCAGAATCAGAAAAACACCTCAGCATCTCAACATTCTTACTGTTTTAATCACAAACACTACAAAAAAGTGAAAGTGAACAAAAGCCATTTAGCTGGTAAAAATATTAAAAAGATGAAAGTGGAACAATTCTATATTTAAATATTTAAAGTAGTTGAGAACAGTAAATTTGGTAATTTCTCAGATTCCTTTAAGAGCCAGGCATTCTACACTTGAATCATTCCAACCAATTGATTTGCAGCACCTTGAATAATGTGAGGATATAAGATCATAGAACTAATAATTTAGATGGGGGAGAAAGTACTTAGAACTTAGTGCCTTATCTGATACGTGAGAAGTTCTAGGTGAATCTCTCATGCTGAAAAGGGCTGTAAATGTGACCATGCATGCAACAGTGACCTTCACTAAACTTTGTAGAACCTACTGTTTATAGAGAGCAAAGTGGAAGTGAGTCACAGAGTACGTAGGACAAAAGTGAAGGCAGGAGTGCTCACCCACCTAAACATACAAGTAGCACTTCATAGACTCTGAAGCAAAGGAACATTTCTCCCTCAAGACTTGCTCAAGAAAAGAAGGAAGAACCTTATGTTTACAAGTGCCAGATTTCTGATAGTACCTCCAGAAACAGTCCAGATCACTGGGGTTTATGCTCAATCTCTATCGGGCACAAGTAGGACTGTATTCAAATTTCCTAACGTGTCATGTGTAAACTTCAATCAAATTGACTGATAAATGCCACCTGTCACAAGCATATTAAGTACGTCAAGGTCAGCAATGGAGTCAGGTCCTCTGGGATGTCTTCTGGCTTTCCTCGTTAGTACCTCAGGCTGATGGAGGTTGGAAGAAAGAATAACAGGACACAGAGGGAGATGGCCCCAGGATAAAATACGGAACACACAGGCTTTGCAAAGAACCAGCTATTGGTTTTATGGAGCAGTTCTACTTACTTTTTAAATTTCTGTGTGCTTATTTTCTACTTTTATCTTTATTAATTCTGTCAGTCCACATTCTCTGAATTTATTTTCTCAGATGTATCCAGTGCTTTGATTTCAAAGATGAGTTCACTGATTGTCTTCCTTTCCTGTGCTAAGAACAATTATGCTATTTCCCCAAGAATGGTCGTATCATTGGTTTCAACAGGTTGTACTTTCTAAATTTTTTATTTTTTCTTAGCCCCTGTGTTACAAAGAAGGGGGTGCTTTTGTTTTTAATTTCAAAGAGTATGGTTCAAAGAGCATTGGTCATTTTTGTTTTGTTTCTGCTGGATTTTTTTTTCTTAGTTTCTAATTTTAATGGTTTATGATCAGTGAACATAGTCCAAGTGATTTTATATAAGAAATCATTAACCTTTTCTAATACACAGTCAATGTTTTTCTGAATGCCAGTGTGCTTTTGAAAGAACACATTGCTAGCTACGTGTATGTCAGATTTACCCACTATGTTATTTAAATCTTTGGTGCTCTTATTTTTAATGTATTTGCGATACTGATTCTTTAAAAATGTATGTTAAAGTCTATTGTGATTGTGGAATTATCCACTTATCCTTATATTTTCTATTTACTTTTGCTTTATATATATAGAAGCTGTGTTGGCAGGATTATTAAAGTTTGTTTGATTAATATACTTTTCTATCACTCTGAAATATTGTTCTTTGGCCCCTTAATTATAGCTGCCTTAAATTCTCTTTTGTCTGACATTAGTATTGCTAAAATTGTCCTATTTCAGATAGCATTTTTCTTTTATATTTCTTTCCATTCTCTTCATTTCAAACTTTGTATGGCTTCAGACTACTTGTGTGAGAGAGCAGAACATCCTGCTCGGGACAGTGTGACCTCCAGCCTGTCTCCTGTGATTTGGGTGAAGAACAAAATGTGCTGTCCCTCCGTGAAGGCCTTCAGTCATTAGGCACATGTGGGACACACTGCTTCACCTGGGCGTCACACCCAGCAAAAGTCCCGCCCGGCCTCTCCCCAGGAACTGCTCAGCAACAGGAACTTCCTGTTCCAGGCACACTGGTTGCTCATTGCCTGGGCATGGGAGAGGTGGAGGAGAAAGAGGGTATAGCTGGTCAGCAGATCTGATGTTTCTGTGTAGGACCCCAATATATCTTCCTGTCAAGGGGATTTCGTGCAAGACCTCTAGAAGCCACCAGTTTGCGGGACAGAAGCATTCTTGAATCCATGTTCACCTTTATGAAAGTTATCTCCTGTATGAGTTTTGAGTTGTGATTTCTTTCTTCAATCTGATCTCAATAATCTTCTCTCTTTTTGATATTCATGAAATATTTTTGGCTGACTGAAGAACCCTCTTTTGTTTCCCAGCATGGTTTATTTATTTTTGCCATTTCTAGGGATTTGGAGTGGAATAGAAAGGATGCAAGGATTCCTATAATTCCTATCATGTTCATTATATATTTTCATTCCCTTAAGCCAGATTACCAAAAAGGGGATTCTCAAGCAAAGTATAAGAACATTCTTAGAGATCTGATACATGCTGCCAAATTGTTTTCATTAGAAATTTTGCTCATTGTTTAGAACAGAAAGAGAATTTATATATTAAGTAGTCAGATAGTTAACAGGTTATTATAATGCCTTGTAAAAGTATAATTGACATAATAAACTGTCCATATTTAAAGTATACAATTTGATAAGTTTTGACCTAGGTATACACCTAGGAAATGATCACCATAATCAACAGAATGAAGATATAGAACAACCTCAGAAGTTTTCTAATATCCTTTTACAGTCCCTCTCTCCACCCTGCCTGCTTCTCAGGGCTCCAGGTATTCCTTGGCTTGTGGCAGCATATCTCCAACGTCTATCCCCTCCACCCATGTGGCTGTCCTCCCCATGTTTGTATTTTCCAGTGATCTTTCTCCTCCCTGTGTCTCCCTTCTCCTCTCTCCTAAGGACATCACTCATATTCAATTAATGACCTGTCTTACTCAATTTTGACCTCATCTTAATTTACATGTTAGTTATATCTGCAATTTTAGAATAAGTTTCCAGTAGCAGGAACCACAGGTTAGGGACTTTAACATGTCTTCTTAACACATATCTCAACCCATACCACCTATGGATATATGACTTTACACTGCAAAAGTCTTCACAGATGTGGTTAGGTTAAGGATCTTGACATAGGAATAAACATTACCCTGGCTTATCTAGGTGGGCTGAAGATAGTCACAGTGTTCTTATAAGAGATATGCTAGAGTTCAGAAGGAGGAGCTGTGACAATGAAAAAATGTTGGAGGGACACAAGTACAAGCCAAGGTGTGCGAGTTGCCCCTAAAGCTACAACAGGCAGAGAATGAAATGTCCTGCAGAGCCTCCAGAAGGAATGTGGCTCTGCCAACACCATGATTTTGGCCTCTAGGCCCCATTGCAGACTTCTGACCCCTATAATTATAATGTTTGTTGTTTTTAGCTACTAATTTTGTGATAATATCATAGCATCAAAAGGAAACCAATGCATGTGGGTTCACAGTGTTCATCAAATATAGAAAATTTTAGCCATTATTTCTTTGGTAATTACCCTTCCCTTTTCTTTTCTTCAGGAGAGAATTACAAACATTAATTACATTACATACATGGAATTAATTACATACATTAATTACATTACATACATGGAATTCTAATTACGTACATGTGATGCCTCTTGAAGTTACCTCATGATCACTAATACTCTGTTTATTTTAAATATTTTCTCTATTTGTTTAATTTCTGGTAGTTGGCATTGCTGTCTTCAAATTTGTGAACCTTTTCCCTACAGTGTCAAAGCTGCAATTAATGACATCTAATTTATTTTACACCCTTGATATTACAGCTTTCTGTACCTCTAGAACATTGATTTACACTTTTTTCTATTTAATTAACTTCCATGTCTCTACTGTGTCTTTTGAATGCAAAGAACATAATAGAACAATTGTTTTAAAATCTTTGTCTACTAATTCTGACATCTGTGTTGATTCTGGGTCAATTTTGACTTTTTTTCTCACTATAGGTTATGTTTCCTAATGTATTAGTTAAGGTTCTTTAGAGGAACAGAATCAACATAAAATATCTGTATAATTATACAAGGGGATATATTAAGTAGGCTTACAAGATCAAAGACAGAAAAGACCACAGTGACTCTCTGGACACTGGAGAGCTGCAGGGTCCAAGAGATGCTCAGCCAAAGAAAATGTGGGCCACTGGTCAAAAGGATTGAGAATGCAGCACCAGTCAAAGGCCTGGGAGCTCATTGCAAAGTCACCAGCAGGAGTCTGAACCAGAATGCTGAAGAAACTGGAGACATCTGTCCAGTAATATAGACTGGAGCTCTTCCAAAACGAGAATACTCCCTTCCTTTTCCCTGTGTATTCTATCCAAGGTACAAGCCTATTGGTTGGTGCCACTCACATCCAGAGTGGGTCTTTTCCCCTCCATTTGCTGGCCTACATGTCAGTCATCCACAGACACAACCAGAACTTACTAATCTGCTAGTCAAGTTGACATAGCATCACCAATGGTCACCACTAATTTTTTGACCACATGAAAGTTTTTATCAGATTCCTATCATTATACATTGCACCTCATTTGGTGCTAGGTGTTCTTGTGTCCCTGTCAATGCTTTCGAGCTCTATTCTGGGATGTTATTAAATTACAAAGAAATAGCTTCCATTTAGTCCTTTTTGTTGTTTGTTGCTTTCAAGTCTTGTTAGGCACAACCAAAGCAGTGTGTAGCCTAGGCTTGACCACCTCTCACCAAGGAAACAAGAATTTCCTGAGTACTTTGCCTGATGCGCTGTGAATTACAAGGCTCTCTTCCAGTCTGAGTGGTGGGAACAAGCTCTAACTCTGGCTGTGTAACAGAATCAGACGTTACCCCTTCAAATGCTTTTGCATGACCTCTTTCCCTTGCCTCTGGTAGTTTCCTCATATGCACAGCCTAATATCCTCTGCCTTAAAAATTATTTCTCATGTTATATCTTTGTTTCAGGTAGGAAAGTAAATCAAGTGTTTTTACTCCATTTTAATTATAGTAAAGCTAAACATTTTTCTTAGTGTGAGAAGTTTGTCTTCACATACCTCTATTATTTAACTCATATAGAAAGCAGAGCTCCCAGGGCTGGAGCTATAGCTCAGTGGCACAGACCCTGCTTGGCAAGTATGAGGTCCTAAGTTCAATTCCCAGTACACACCCCCCAAAGAGTAAGAAAGCAGAGCTGCAGTGATTGCAAGTGGGAAGAATTGCTAGCCTAAAGAAACCAGCATATTGCTCCTTTGATGTTCTCAGCAGCACCTAAGGGCCTGCTCCTGATTCTAAGAGATTCACAGGGCTCAATTTGAAAACTAGTAGACCTGAACAAACTCTGTTTTTTTTTTTTTTTTTACATTTGATAAAACTGATACCCAGTGTGGTTATATCACTTGCCCAAGGTCACACAGTTACAATCGAGACCACAAGATGAAAGGGAATAATGACTGCACATGAGAAAAGCTTCATGAATGGTAGCAGTTATTATGAGGTCTATCCTATTTTTAAATTTTCAGAAGTCTGTGATAGTGACAGGACAAATGGAAAAGACTACAAATGAGAAAGGAGCTGGCATTAGTGAGCCCCCACTACACCTTCCCTTGTATGTCAAATTCACTTCCTGACACCCACCTGTCTCCTAGGGAATAGCCTCAAGTAACGCACTGAGCTCACAGACCTCTGACAAAGGACAAACTTGTATGAGCACCCCACAGCTGAATTCTAGAAGCCCAATCTCTGAATCACAGGAAGAATTTTTCCATGTACTCCATCACCTCCCTTCCATTGGTAAAATTCTAAAATTCAGTGAAATGCTGTTCTTCACTATCCACCGAATATTTAAAAAGAGATTTTACCTAGAACAGTGTGTTTGTGATTGTTGGCAAAATTTCCTATGAGCACAGAAAGTATCAATCCCTCACTAAAACAGCACAGATTCCACTTTGTCTTGAACTTCATGGAGTAGGATGTGGTGTGGTGATGTTTAGGAAACCAGCTTAGAGTGAGTAAGGCTCTAGGTTCCCACTGCAAGCGAGAAGAAAAGAAGGCACGAGAGCCATAAGCAGCTAACTCAGACGTTGACATACTGGATGAGTCTGGATTTGCCACTCAATGAATCTCAAATTCTTTGATTTAAACAGTATTCACAGAACATGTTCTTACTTGCTTTCCAGAGAATCTGAGAGTTATAGCTGGATTTAAGAACCATTGTAAATTACTTAGAGCTCCTTGGAGATAGGATAATATATAAATATGTGGTATTACTATTATGTTAACTATAATTAAATATGGTAAACCATACTTAAGTATGCTAACCATACTTAAATATTTACAATATTACATTGAGAGGGATTACCTACACAACTCCTAAGGTCTTCTCCAATTAATTTTCCAAACTATAGGAAAGTTAAGTACTTGAGATTCTTACTATATTGCAATCCACTATAGCCAAGAAGTTGGGATACATTTAGAACTCTTTTCCTATCGGTAAGAACTGAAAAACTTTCAACACTACAGCATTATAATATGTTCTCAGAGACATTGCCAATAAAGACTTAAGTACCTTTTCTGAGGAAATTAATATTTCCACTTTGTCCAAATCTATAGGGAAAAACAATAACTAACTAATCTGACTCATTTTTGTGATCTGTTATTTTCATATATATTTGTAAATTCAACCCTCAAAAATATGGCTTATTTTTCCTAAAACTATGCCTTTTGGTTAGCATAGTAATACAACATCACGCAGTTGGCAGTTTTGTAATTTGAACTGCAAGGCTGCTGTTTAGTCTATACAGTTATGAATGAGCCCTTGAGAAATGCACTGTGTATGACCCAGTCCACAATACATGGATGTCTTTATTCTACTTTAATACTAGAAAGAAAAAAAAAGTGTGAGTCTGGAAAGAAAATATAGGAATTAAGAATGTTTGAGAATATGAAGCCAAGAATTCTTCAAAAGAAATGTACAGATAGTAGTTCTGTGTTATATATTCTACATGAATGGATCTATATGTAAAATATGTCACATTTCCTACATAAATGTAATATATTACATTTACTCACATTAATAACATATATTTAACACATACACACTATATAGGTTCATTTGCTGGACCTAATACTAGAAATGTAATAGGCATTCTATAAATATTTCAAATAGATGAATGTAAATATATGTACTGCATACATTTATATAACTGATAAATTGTCATAGCTGCCCACTGTGGCAATGAGTTGCTGCTGATTTTAATCAGAATGAAGATGGATGGTCATTAGTTTCAATCCCTCAGAAATGTCCACAAGGTTCAGGAGACTCCAGAAGAGCCTACAACTTAGAATCATAACTATTAGGTGTGAGCAAAGAATTTTCTAACCAGCACACACTAAATTAACTATAACATGTTCCAACACTTTAGCTCTGAGGAGCCTGTTTAGAAAGACAGTTATTTGTCCCCATTGTAACAGGTAAGAGCCACTATCTAAGAAGAATGCTCATCATGGAACAGAGGAGTTTTGGTCTAAGAAGCAGAAGTCCAACTCTGGAACAAACAACCTGAGGACACTCGGCCCATCCCCTTCTCTCCAGACATTAACTGCTTCATCTGTCAACCATGTAGCTGGATTTGTCCCTTTGAGCTATGCATCTGTTTATTTAATTATTGAAAGTATCTCTATCTTGGAAAAGTATGATGGGATAAAGGGAAAATAAAAATATCCTAGCAATTGGTTTAATATACTTGTCAATTAAATTTTATATTTAGTTCTGAGTAATCAGGGAAAAGTGAAAATGGTAAATTTCACAACTTTCACTTTGGAAAGGAAGAAACTTTTTTTTTCTTGAGGTACAACCTTTGGTGTTATCATCCCTGTCCTAGTTGAGAAGATAAATTTTTATCTCAGGTTTGTCGGGTCTTTACCTTATATTCTCCTAGGTAAAGTCTAAAACATTCACATATCCTCACTTTTCATTGGTATGAAATGTCACTGTGAGGCCACCTAGTACCACACAACTGAGGAAATAGAAACCTAGAGACATTAAATAATATTTCAGAGGCCACCCAACCGGCCGTGAACAGCACAGAGGTTAAAAACTCCAGCGTTCTTGAGCTTGGGGTCAGGTTTTAGGTGACACCAGGGCCAGTATGAAACTGAGGTCTGGACTCCAGAGAGCTGCAAACACGTGAGAGAAGCTGGAAGGCAGCCATGCATGGGGCCTTCAGGAGTGTCGGTGTGTTCCTTTCACTCAGCCCCATTCCTGTTACCACAGTTCAGTTTTAACCTGGTGAATTAAGCATGACATTTACGTCATCTTCTGCAAAGAACATTTTTCCCAATGGATCGGCAGCAACCACTCATCTGCAGGATGGCACTGGATGTTGTCAGAGACACTGCTTGTGCTAAGAAATTACAACAGGTTAAGAGCTGGGAAAACATCTGGTTCCAGTGGAGATACCGATGGGCCCCCAGAAGCCTCAGACAGAACCCAGGCCTATCAACTCCCTGCTAAAAGCTTCCTATGATAGCCCAAGCAGTAGCTACTGGAGACTGAGGTCACTACAGAGAACTCATCCTTTCTACTCGCTTTCCACTAGGCAGCTAAGTCACAGGCCATGACCAATTTCAACAAGCAGAAATTGATTATCTCCCGAAGGAAAACACATAAACTATTCCACAGAACCCAGGCTCCAGGACAAGGCTTGACTTCCCCCAGATTGGCTGAGGAATTAAAGCCCCAGCAGATGAATCATCCAGTAAAAATAGGCAGGCAGAGTTCCTCATTCCTCAACCAAAGCTAGAAACATTATTAAAATGTGGATGCTGATAAGGTACACAGGCCAGAAGAGCTCTCTGGAAGGTCTCTAGAGAAGAAAAACACTTTTTCTATCTGTGGGAATTCAAGGACATAAATTAATGAGCTCTCAGAAACAAGCAACTTAAAATTTTCCATCTACATACAAATATGCAACCAGATAGGCCTAAGTTTCTAAAGATGAAACATCACAAAGATGCCATTCACTCATTCCCTCCACCACTATTCCAGACCCTGGAGCTAGAATGATCTTTTTAAAACATGAATCCAGTTATGTTTGCCCATCTTCCCAGGTACAAAATGTGTCAATGGCTTCTCACCATTTTTTACCTAAAGATTAAAATCCTAACCCTAATGGGTCCATATTTTCTCTGTTTGTCGTGATTTGGATCTGAAAGTTTCCTTCAGTCTCATATGTTCAGAGGCGAAACTTCTGGAAGGTGATTGGATCGTTGGGGTGTTGTACTCATCAGTGGGTGAATCTATTAATGAGTTCATAGCTGAATGTTCTATTAAGAGGTGAGGCCAGTTAGAACTGGTGGGTCACTGGAGATGTAACCTGAAGACATACACTTGTCCTGGGCTCCTCCCTTCTCTCTTGGTGCTTCCCGACTACCATGAATTGAGTGGCTTTCCTCCACCATGCCCTTCCACAATACCATTTCTACCTTGGAGATAGCTGGCTGTGCACAGACTGAACCCTCTGAAACTGTGAACCAAAAAAAAAAAAAATCTCCTTTTAATTACAGGTGTCAGTTATTTTGCCCCAGGAACAGGAGAGTGATTAATATACTATTCCAGGTACTGACTTTGTTTTAGTTCCTTAGAATCTCCATGCTTCTTCCCATTCAAAGAACCACTCCATTTGCTATTCCCATTGTTTGGAAAATTCTTCCCTACCATCTTCGTCCAGGTAATTCTAACTCTATAGAATTTGCTTTATTGCTATTGCCTTAAGAAAAATTTCCTTGACCTCCCCCAAGTCAATCTTTCTACATATTTGTGTAACTAAGTTCCAAGTATTGTCTTAGTTACTAGTATACAAAGGCAATGAAACAAATGCTGTGGCAGGAAGGGACAATAAATATAAACCTGATGAGAGAGTCAAGACTAAAAGGGTGGAGCACTATTTTAGAGAAAGTGGTCAGGAAACATCTCTCTGAAAAGGAGACACTTAACCAAACCTAATCAGTGAAGGACAAAGCTATGGTACCTGGAAGAAAAAAGTTCCAAGTAAAGGAAATAACAAGGGCAAGTCTCTGAAGATAGAAGTGACATGGAAAAACTGTCATAGCTTTATTCTATATTTCAGTACATTATTTCTTATTGCAGCACTATCAAATACAATTTTAAAATTCATTTAATGTAATGATTAATGGTCATTGCTCTTCCAGACTGTTAATTCTAAAGGCATAAGGGTAGGGAGTGTGTCCATTTCTTACTGTTGAAAATTGGGTCTCCTGTGTTAAGCCTGATACCTAGCATGCATCTTGATAAAAACTTGTAGAATGAATAAATAAATGATGGTGAGTGAATTAATGATAAAGCAGATCTATAAATAATCACATATCATAGGTGTCATCTGTGCCCAGTGATTTCCAGAGACTGAATACATTCAGTTCTCTATCAGTAACAGAAGTATAAGAACCATTGCTGAACTCCTATCATCTTGTCTTGTGAAGCTCTGCATCATTTCCAATGTTCCTTTCATTACTTGTTACTGTCTTTGACTGTTTGATCAATCTTACATGTTTATGTCTAGTGGACTGAGCAACTTCATTGAAGACAACAGTATGTAATGTAGCAACCTTTGCAAATTCCTATCATTTTGTTTTGAGGCCATGTATCACTTTTGTTGTTTTTGTGTTGTTTTGATTTTGTCTTCATTGTTGATGTGTTAGTTTTTTAATTTTTGAAATAAAAAAAACAGCATCAAAGAACAAATATACTCTACCCTTGTCTCTCGAATGAGATCATTCTAAGACAGTGCTTTCACAATTCTTGTCCCAAGTGGAGGAGGAGAAGGGAAGGATATAATACTGAATATAGTGAGTAGAGGCCAAGATGCTACTAAATACCTAAAATCACCCAGAAAGATCCGCTACAACAAAGAATTATCCAGCCCAAATGTCAACAGCTGAGAATCTCTGCCCTAGCATGTGTGTTCTACATGGCTTCCCAGGATGCCCCAGCAGAACTGAGCTCCAGGTGTCCACAGCAGGAACTGGTTTGATGACACATGACTTATCGGCTTCCTTCCCTTCCCCATCTCACTTCCAGACCCTCAGAAGGTGTTTTCCTGGAATCAGCTATCAGGTAAACTACTTGCTCCTAATTCATGTCTCTGAGACACTCCAAGCCAAGGACTGTGCCTGAAACCTTATATTTCTTGGTCAATAGTCATTCTTCCTCTTTGGCCATGGCACTGCCTAGAAAACTCTGATGTCTCAGGAGCTGACAATGGCATCTGGCACAGGCAGCAGCAGGACTTGAACCCCATAGGGAAAGTCTGTGCCACCTGATGAAGTGTCTGCTACAGGGCAGGAAAAAGCTCCTTCCTACTGGCACCTCTGGAAAGTAATTCAATTTGGAAGTTATCTGATACAAGACAGTAGAGAGGAGAAACGATGCTGAAGCAGGAAACTGAAGATCTGGTTCGAATCCTCCCTCTGTAACTAACTCAATCCCTTCTGCAGTCAAGTCTCCAACCTGTACTGTATTCAGCTACCCCAACTAAAAAATGAAGGTGTTGGGTTGGATGATCACCAAGAACTCTTCAGCCCTAACATTCTATAGTTGTAAGAAAAAAAATCACTCTCTTTCAGATCCCCTCTACCATGATCCAAGACTTGTCTTCAAGGCTGAGAAGCCTGTTCCCTGCTGTTGTCCTCACCTTCCCCCAAGATCATCTCTCCTGACACTCCCCTTCCATGACAGCACTACCAGAGCAGGTCTCTCCTTCTCTTTCCTCCTGGGAAACACTTAGATGGCCCTGGTCCTTACAATCCACCCCTCTGACTTTTACTTCCTAGACACAAAACAAGATATAAAGAGGTTTTCTCACTTTGTCAAGGTTGTAAAGTTGCAAAACTCAGCTTCAAGTTCATGGCCCTCTAAACTCCACCACCTCCATTTGAACAAACAGGTGAATAACATCTGCATGCACTGGTTATATACTGGATGTTGACTTTCAGTGTAAATGGGAAATAATTAAGCCTTTCTCATATTTAATAAAAGTAATTAAGGTATGAGGTTTTAGTCAGCTATCACTATAAAAAAATACTTGGGACAATCAGTTTACAAAGAGAAAAGTTTTATTTTGGTCTACAGATTTGGAGGCTTCAGTTTTTGATCTGTTGCCCTGTTGGTCTGGTTCTGTATGAGGCAGGACATCATGGTGGCAGGATGTGACTAAACAAAGCCATTCATCTCGTGCTGGGCATAGTGACACACATTTATAATCCTAGCACTTGGGTGGCTGAGGCAGGAGGATCATAGCCAGCTCAAGGCCAGCCTGGGATACACAGCAAAACTCTGTCAGAAGAAGGAAAAAAAGAAAACAGAAGAGAGAAGAGAAAAAAGAGAAGTGAAAAGAGAGAAGAGAAGAGAAAGCAGAGAAGAGAAGAGAAAGCAGAGAAGAGAAGATAAGAGAAGAGAAGAGAAGAGAAGAGGAGAGGAGAGGAGAGGAGAGGAGAAGAGAACCACTCACTTTTAATTCCAGAAAGAAAATGAGATGGAAGACAGAACCAGAGCCCTGAAATCCCCTTCAGTGACCTAAAGCCCTCTTGATAGGCTCCACCTCATAAAGGTTCCATCACCTCCCAGTAAGACCACTCTAGGGACCAAGCCTTTGACATCCAGCCTTTTGGGGACATTCAATATCCAACTACAGTATTCACACAAATGAGCAATTTTAGAAGAATTAGAAACTGGAAAACAAATGCCACACTTCAAGTAAGTTTCTTGATTTCAAAGGCCTTTCAAAATGGCAGAAAAAAATAAGAAGGCTTGTCACGGGCTTGGCTCCAAGCCACTTGCAGTTGCAGATTTCAGAAGGTTTACTTAACATTCAAAGGAGCTGGCTATTTGGTTTTAGTGAGGCTATGTGCATCATTCAAGGCTGCAGAATTGGGGAAATTATTTCTGTGTCTTTTCCCAATAAGAAAATAAGCATGTTTCTCTGTCTTTTATTTCTTTTTTGACAAAGATAAAGTTATTTAATAAGTGAACAAATAGAAAATGTAAAAATAATTTTATAAAATTCTAAATATTTTATTACCAAAATAATATTTAAATCTCTAAATTTGGAAATTTTAAAATTATAAAAAGTAAATAAAACAAAAATTATAAAAATAAAATTAAATTGCCTACAACTCCACACCAGAAGACCACCGATATTTATGTTTTATGTTTATTTCCATTTTCTTCCACTATTTTCAGACATTTTAATAAAGAATAAGATTATATTATTAACATATAGAATTTATATATCCTGCCTCTTTCACTTCTCATTCTGTCTTACCATTTCAGCAAAGATTCTGATTTTTGAAAAATCACTGAGAAATATTCCATTTATCAGTCTGTGGTAATTTAATTTAACTAAATCTCTATTGCTGGGTACATAGGCTGAATCCAATATCTCATCTTCTGCATAAATCTCTCTGAATCTCTGGTAGATTCCAAGGAATAAAATCATGAGGTCAAAGTAATTTTTAAGGGTTTAGAGAAGGTTTTAATGCAATGAAGATGAAGAAGTAGTTAGTCCTTTTCTTATTCATTCTTAACTTGCATAAAGATTAATCTAACTCTGTTCTTATCCACAAATTAGAATAGAATTTCTCTTCCTTGTCTTGGGACCTCATTTTGCAGTTTTGGTTTCTTTGGAAACTGGCTTTTTATCAAAAATTAAAGTTTTAGGTCTATCATCTAAACATCAAAGTTTTTAGAGTAGGAGATTTCTACAATACTGGTAATATTCTATTTCTTTATCTGAATAGAGTTACAAAAATGTACATAGTCAATGTGTTAAAATTCATTGAAGGGGCTGGGGATTTAGCTCAGCGGCAAAAGCGCCTGCCTGGCAAGTGCAAGGTCGTGAGTTCAGTTCCCGGTACCAGAGAAAAACCAAAAAAAAAAAAAATAAAAAAAAAAATAAAATAAAATAAAATAAAATTCATTGAAGTGAATACTTATGACTTGCACATTTTTCTGTGTGTGTTATACTTAAATTAAAAATATGCTTATAAGAAAGCTTTTAGTAAGTCATTAACTTTGTGAAATTATTAACCATGAGTCCTCAGCAGCTACAAAATCCTTAACTTGAAAATGAAACATTGTATATATTTAAAAACAACAAGCGCTTTTTAGATGAAAAGAGCTATCATCACATAACTTGAATACAGTCATTCATGATAACATATGAATGAGCTAATGCTCCCAGAGGGCATTTTTATCTTATAATCAAACTAATTTTGAAATAAATGAATTGACAGATGGGAGGAGGGAGCTTTGGGGAGGAGAATTCTTTCCTACCCACAACTCCTCAGGTTCTCCATCCAGGGAGTTAGGCAAATGTGCCCAGGCCAACCAGATTCTAGCTTTAAAAGACAAGCTGGTCAGTATGTGGGCTCAGTTTCTTACCTGCAGAATGCAGCTTAGTCCTCCCTCCACAAAGCCTAGGCACACAGCTGGGGAGGCTGCTCACTGCAGGACACCTGGCTAAGGAGATACGATGCTCAGCGTTCGCCCAGCACACATCCTGGCCAGATTCTGCATCTACTCATGAAGGGAAGGGGGCCTTTTTCTGAGGCAATGATGACAATTGGGCTACTAAAGCCCTGCCTCTGATGCTCCAACCTCTAATAGTCTAGGATTTAGATAAATCAAATCCACGATGCCACTGCCTATGCTCCATCTCTTTTGCTTGTAGGCCAAGTCCAAGGACGGACTAGGCTGATCTGTCTGATAGCATATATAATTGTATTTAGATAGGGAAGTTACAATCACGCAGGGTGTGTTCCCACAACCCCACATCCTAAGTTTGACTTTTGTTCTCAAACAGGTCCTGTCAGCCCTTTGGGCCAGACACCTGTGATGGCTAATTTCACATGTCAGCTTTGCTTGGCTGTGATGCATGCCCAGCTGATCCGTCAAACACTAGCCTAAATGCTGCTGTGAAGATATCTGGTAGATGTGACTAACACAATCAGTAGACTCTGAATAAGTCAGCTTCCCCTCCATAATGTGAACAGGTCTCATTCAATCACTTCAAGGTCTCTAGAACAAGGACTAGGTTTCCTAAAGAAAAAGGCATTCTCCTCAAGACTGTAGTACAGAAACCCTGTCTGAAATTTCAGACTGCTGGCCTGCCTTGTGCATTTTAAACTCTGGACTACATTACATCTTGACTGAATTTCCAGTCTGTTGGCCCGCCTTATAGTGTTCAGACTTGCTACCTTTCAAGATCTCACGAGAAATTCCTTAAGAAATCTCTCCTTGTCTCCTTCCCTACACCAGAGATCCTACCATGAATGCAGATGTGTCTCATCTATATACGTACATATATATGTTCTATCTATATGCACATATTAATTCAGTTCTCTGCAGAACCCTAACTAATGCAGCATCTGAGAACTGCAGCCCCTCTGGGAACAGGGCCAATAAAGAAGCCTCCATGTTCTCACAAGGCCTCTCACTGGCAGAAGCACCAGGAGTTCAGTGGTTGGTAGTAATCCAAAAAGGCAGAGACCTCCAAATACAGAAACACCATCCAGCCCTCATTTTAGAGGTCTTTGTAAAGCTTCTAATTACAAATACAAGCTCATAAAACAGACTATTTTAAGAAAGTAAACAGGATAAGGTTTTGGAGGACAGGATCTGAAGGTGATTTAATGATCATTTTTAAACTTTTAGAATGTGCTTTTCCATGCATGATTTCATTTAATCTGGCAATACCTCTTAGGAATATAATCATAAATTCAATTCTCATTAAATTCTGATTACTTAAAATAAGTGGAACAAAACATGGGGAGAAGCAGGTTATGTTCTGCCACTGGACCCCACATGATTTCATAGGAGTCTCTCTAAACACTTGGACAGTGTGATTTTTAACTAATTTATGTCAATCGACTGATATTAAAAGCAAAGAGAATGTCTAAGAATAGTTCAAACAATATCTTCCCTGGATTTTCATGGCAGGCCCAGAGTTTGAAATGGCATGTAAATTCTACCCCCCGCCCCAACCTATTTAGAAATTGCAATCAATCATTTTCTTTCCTCTCCTCCTGACTCCTTTAATCTTTCTGGCAGACTAGCTTAAAGAACTCTATCCACCCACCTCATTTCCTGTGTGCACACACCCTCTAGACACAGACAAGCAGATCGCTATCATCCTGGGAGTGATCATGGACCTAATGTTATTTTTACTTTCTCCACATTGCTCTGCTTCATTTGGAAGACTCTGGATGTCAGTCTATCCTTCATTATCTTGTTGGTGTTTTTTGGTCCCATTTCCTTTCAGGCCTGCCTCTTTCCTGAATCAATACCCCCCCCTCACTACACACACACACACACACACACACACACACACACACACACACACACACGGATGCTGGCTTCTAGCTTTCACTACTTTCCACAGTTAATGGTCACTCAGAATGAAAATCCCTAAACACTTCTTCGTAGATTCACTTCAGTCATCTGCTGTATTGGCCAAGAATGATGACGATGACAAGAAAGAAGCAGGAAAATAGGATGCCAAAGAGGCCCAGGAAGAGGAGGGATCAGAGGAGGAGGAAGGAAAGAAAAAGAAAGAAGAGGAAAAGAAAGTAGAGATAAATAAGCCAAGATACCTGTAAGTCTCTTGCAAGCACAATCTGAGTCTTGCCCACCTTTGAATCCTTGCTTTTAACAGTGTGCCTAGCTTGCTTACTTAATATCTGGAGAGTTAAATCATACAAAGAATGAACAGAGATGGAAAAGAATGAAGTTTGTAGAAAGCATAGGGAAAGAGGAAGGAGGGAGGAAGGGACAAGGGAGGCAGGAAGGGAGGAAGGGAGGAAGGGAGGGACTCTTCCGGCAGTAGAGCAGTATGGTCTGAAGGCCTCATAGCAAAGGGAGGTTCCAAACTGAGCCTTTAAAAAAGCAAGATCTCACTATGTGAAGAGAAGAACAGCGCGGCAGGGAGTGATCATCCCCAGAGCAATGACAATAAGTACAGAGAATAAAGCACAATTTCTGGCTTTGGAATGATTGATTGGAATCTCAAGCTTGGAACTCACTAACTGTGTCACCTTGGGCAGGCTTGTTAATCTTTCAAAGTCCCACTTTCTTCAACAGTAATCTACTTAGCTAGGTTTTCATAAGGAATACATTAAAAACTATTAAGTTTTGATATTTTAATTAATGAATTTAATACTTCTTCTGAATGTTGAAGGAAGGCATAGCCTAAAAATAGGAAATGGATACATCTTTCATCACACTATTGATCCATTATAGAGAATTTTCACTCCCTGGGTTAATAACGGAATATCTGCTTATATCCCAGAAATCTGCCAGTGGCCCCAACCCACACATTTGGGAGGGAGCCAGGGCTCCAGCTCACTCACCACACAGGCAATCACACTTCATCTGCAGTGAGGAGGAATTCCCTTTCTGATGACAGATGCACTTCAGGACACACCTGCCAGGCAGGGCACAACCCAGCATGACTACTCAGGGGAACTGACCCGGCAAGCTTTCATAGCAGGCAGGTAAACATGGGGCCCGGACTGTTCAGCAACATCTTCATTGTAAGCAGAAGTCTCAAAGCCTCTTCTAGGGATGACAAGTGTTGGGAAAGATCAGGAGGCATAAGGGACTATGTCTTAATCCCATAGTTCACCTACTATTTTTCCCTTCACCCATTCAACAATAAAATAAACACTTGCTTTAAAAAAAAAAAAAAAGGGACATGCTGAATCATCATCTAGTCATACAAAATTACTCCCCTAGGGTTATAATTTCTTTACTCCCCACCCTCGTATCTCCTGTCCTTTGGAAGTAGTTTAATCATACAACTTTTCACCCAGATGAGAACTAGCCAAATTATCAAGATCTTCCTTCAAAATGAAAAACCCAGTGATGACCACCATTGTCATGGCACATACAGTTTGCAGCTTACAGAAAATACATTACTGCTAGCATCTGACATCAAAAACCTTCCTCTTAAATGTGTAGTTCTCGCCGTCCAAAACAGTCCCTTTCTTTGAAACTTTAGTCTTGCGCCACAACCCAGTGAACAACAGCAGCCCGTCTCAACTGCACATAACGAAAATGACAGCATTTATATTTGACAGGTTAAACTCCCAAGCAAGGAACTTTATCTCCATGTCCAAGAGTTTTAGAAAAGTGCTACCCTCTAAAGAGCACCATAACAAGAAAGGCATTTCTTTGGACATAATCTGAAAAGAAAGAAGCTGAAGGGGAAGCGCATCTTCCAGAGGCTGGCCACTGGGCCTGTCAACCCGGAACTCTGGCTGTGGTTCCTGTGAGAACCCCATCATTCCTCAGTCCTGGGAAATTCAGATGCAGGCACAGCGTTAGAAACCACACATGAATTTAAGCAGCTCACTTAAACTTACTGTGGCCTTCTCTTTCTGCAAAGTGGAAAGTCTGCCCACCTCACAAGCTCTCTTAGGGAAACAAATGGTTTTATGTGTGTGGGTATTTAGTAAACTAGAAAAAAAAGTGACTTTCAACTAAAGCAATGAGAGGGAGATAACAGCAGAGGGAGGCTCTAAACTAAGTCTTAAAAGAGCATGATCTCAACAGGTAAAGAGAAGCATAGCATGGCAGGAAGTGACCATCCCACAAGCAAAAACAGTAGGTACAAACGGTGCGTGAGACCACTGAAGTAGGGCCATGTGCTTAAGTCATGAGAAAATGGCCTCTGTTTGATTCTTCAGGTTAGATATCTGCCGGCATTGTGGGATATATAATATTATACAAAATAGAGTTTTTATTATAGCGTGATGAAATTTTAAATTAGACAAAAAGCTCATTTCCCATAAGACATATATGCTTCTGCCTACTCTTACTGATAAGAAATTCTGTCCATAATGAGGCTATTTTAGTGCTGCCTCTCAAATCACTAAGCCAGATGTTCTCAAAATGTAGTCTTCAGACCAGCACCATCAATATCACCTGGTGTGTAGGAATACTAACAATCCAAAGATGCCCACATCCTAACCCTTGGGACTTGTGAATTTATCACATTATATAGCAAGGAGGAATTAAGTTTAAAGATGTAATTAAAGTTAAAAGATATTTTATTTTAAAATAAAGATTACATTATCTAATACATTATCTAAAACAGTAGTGGCAAACCTATGTCATGCATGCTTCAGCAGGCTTTTTGTTATCATTAAAACTTTGAAACATTCACCATTACTGATCTAGGATTATTGAAGTAAGTACAGTATAATGACAAGGACCATTACAAGAAGTAAGAGGAAACTACAGTACTCTGAAAAAATAAATTGAAGAGGATTTCAATAAATGGAAAAACATTCCTTGCTCATGTATAGGAAGAACCAACATTGTGAAAATGGCCACACTACCAAATTGTTGAACAGATTCAATGCAATTCCCATTAAACTACCATCAGCATACCTCACAGATCTAGAGAAAACATTTCTTAAATTCATCTGGAACCAGAAGAGACCCAGAATAGCAAAAGCAATCCTGGGCAACAAACACAAGTCAGATGGAATGAAAATCCCTAACCTGAAATTATACTACAAAGCTACTGGCTGAAAAACAGACCAGAAGCTCAATGGAACAGACTGGAAGAAACAGACACAACCACAGACACACTCAGCCACCTAATCTTTGACAAAGGGACCAAACAAATTCACTGGAAGAAAGATAGCCTCTTTAATAAATCATGCTGGAAAAACTGGCTTACCACCTGCCAAAGACTGAAAATAGACCCAGGTCTATCACCATGCACCAAACTCAAGTCAAAATGGATCAGATCTCAATATTAAAACAGAAACACTAAATCTACTAGATGAGAAAGTAGGTAAAAATCTTGAAGACATAGGGGTAGAAAGAGAGTTCATGAAAACCAGCTGCACGTGAAATACTTCAAAGAATCAACAACTGGGATCTCATCCTACAGAAAAGTTTCTGCACATCTAAAGAAATCGCCAGCAGAGTAAAAAGAAAACCCACAAATTGGGAAAAAATTTAGCTGACTGTCCCTCAGACAAAGGACTTCTATCTAGAACATATAAAGAATTAAAAAACATCAGCCTCCCCAAATTCAAAGACCCAATCCAAAAATGGGCAGTGGAGATGAATACACACTTCTCAGATAAAGAAATACAAATGGCAAATAAATACATGAGAAAATGTTCAACATCATTAGTCATTCGAGATATGCAAATTAAAACAACACTGAGATTTCATCTCACCCCAGTAAGAATGGCTAGCATTAAGAAATCAACCAATAACAAATGCTGGTGAGGCTGTGGAGAAATAGGAACCTTTCTCCACTGCTGGTGGGAATGCAGACTGGTGAAACCACTGTGGAAATCAGTTTGGAGATTCCTTAGCAAACTAGGCCTAGAGGTCCCATTCAACCCAGCTATTCCTCTTCTTGGTATTTTCTCAGAAGGTCTGAAAGCATCATATAACAGCGATAATGTGCACCCGTGTTTATAGAAGTGCAATTTATAATTGCTAATTATGGAAGCACCCCAAATGTCCATCCACTGAGGAATGGATAAAAAAAGTTGTGGTACTTTTGTATAATGGAATATCACTCAGCTATAAAGAAAGATAAACTCGAGGCTTTTACAGGTAAATGGTCAAAACTAGAGACCATACTCATAAGTGAAATATACCAGACCTCCATGTGTAAGCAACGTATTGTCTCACTAGTGTAAGAACCTGAAAGAGTGAATAAAAATTAGGACGTATGACAAACATTGTGAAACAAAAGAAAAATGCTCAAAAGTAAAGAGCAACTGGGGTGAGGGAAAAGAGAGAAGAAAGAAGGGGAAATTATGTATGTATGTATATATTGGATAGCTAACATAGTTGTACTACTGACTTTTATTGCTTTACTGAAAGGAACAGTTAATGATTAATTATTTGCTCAATCTTGCATGTCTCTATTTATTTTCCTGAGAAACCACTTTGAAGCTATCAATACGTAATACAACAACCATTGTTAATCCTACCACTTTGTCTGTAACTCTGTATTGCTTGTATTGTTCTTATGCTATTTTGTAAATGGATGTCTGTTTGTTAATATGTTTTCCTTCTTTTATTTTTAAAATAAATTTTAAAAAAGAGGTAAGAGGGAGGCCCAGAGAGATGATATATGAGAAAAACTTAACCCACCATTGCTGACTTTGAAGAAGGAAGGAGAGCAAGTCTCCAGAAGACAGATAATACACAGAAATGGACTTTCCCCTAGAACCTCCATTAAGGAACACAGCTCTGCCAAGACCTTGATTTTAGCCTAGTGAGACCCATTTTGGACTTTCAACCTCCAGAACTATAAGTTAATAAATCTGTGTTGTTGGAAGCCTTTAAATTCATGGCAATTTGTTATAGCAGCAATAGAAAACTAATACACCTCGCAACTCATTAAAAGGGCTAAATCTCTGGCTGCTCCCCAGAACTATTGAATCAGAAAACCTGAGGGCAGGGTCTGACAATCCATCTTTAAACAAGCCCTCAAGATGATCCTGATTCATGCTAAAGTTTGAGAATCACTCACTAGACTAAGCAATCATAATTATTTCCCTGAAGAAAACACATTCAGACACAGATTCCCAAGGAAACCCATCACTGACAAATAATGACTTGATTAACCATGATAAAATCTCCCAGCCCTGTGCTCTGCCTTGACCTGCATACACTAGAGAACCCAACAAAATCCTTGGTGATTCAGGCTCCTCTGGACTCAGGGTCTTCATTTGGAATTCCAGTGGCAAATGTGCCTTAGGCCCAAAATCTATCCTGGAAGCTGGAAGCTCTCTTTAATTCATTTCTGATTCTAGTGAGGTTTTTAACAATGGGAGTTATTTGCCTATTTCTCACTAAACTTTAGTAATGGGGGCTGGCGAGTAATGCAGGTAGGTGAGAGTCTAAGTAGTAAATCAAAGATTTTTGATGACCCATTCCTGGATGAGAAGGCAGACTGATTTCATAGACTCATGGGCATGGAGGTACAGTGGTTCTCAGACCAGGATCCTGGTTCCTGTAACTGAAGCTTAGGGCCTGTACACTCACACCATCACAGCATTGCCACCGAGTGGTCAGGCAGCCTCTGCTTGAATATCTCCAAGAACCTCACTTTTGGAGAGCGGTAAACTCTTCCATTCTGAAAGGGCTCTAATCATTGAGCAGGTTTAAGACACCTTCATCAGGCACCTGGTTTTCTTGGACCCCGTGCTAGATTTCATTTTGGCCTCCACTGCAGTGGTAGGTGCACACTTCCATGCAAGACTGAAATACAGCGAGGCTGCAGCCCCACTACATGAATTCACTTCTTTTCTCAGCATTCTTGGCCTCCACTGACCTCAAAGGGAGGCATGTGTGTAAGCTGGGCAGGAGGTAGGCATGGGCCCTGTGAAAGGCAAAGTGCTTTAAAAGCCTTTGATGAAAGGCATTAGGGCTTGAAAGGGTTGTTTCTGAAATACTACACCACCCTTTTAAGAACTCTTAAGATCTTGAGGGTGATACTCTCTCACCCCAGAAGAATTCAAGCATGAATGTTCTTAGAACCTCCAATTAAGAATCCAATTCCATCTCCCCAGATGCTCATTTCCACCAAAATTACCAGTTAGATCTTTGTTTTTGTTTTGTTTTTAATGAACACACTAAGAAGTGCTGAAGAATATCTCAGAGTTAAATAACCATAAGATTGTATTGACAGCTGGATAGCTCTACTTAATATGCATAACTATAAATAAGAAGAAAACCCTAAAATACCCTTGAATGCTGACAATTTATTAATCTGTTTTGTTCATCTGTTATGTGTCAGACACTAAGCTGCATACCAGAACGTGACAATTAGAAAAATACTGTACCTACCCTACTGAGACTTACCAGGCTGATGTTTAAACATCCACTCACCTGGTTTCATATGGTGCCATGGCTTCAATTATGAAATAATTTAGAGAAATCTGCTTGTTGATCTGGAATTCACCTGGATCTTGACCCAGATGGCTAGATGATGGTACACTTTATTTTTAGAGAAGGACCCTAGAACCTAAGACAAGATAAAATAATCCCTGGATTTTCTGGAGGTTGAATGTTAAACATATAAAATAATCTTATTCTTACCATTTTTTGTAATGGAAACGACTAGACTGGAATCCAAGAAGTGATTCTTCTCTTCCTTACTCTAAGTCTTAAAGTTTATTCCATCCAAAGAGGGTTCAAACTTGGTGGCCAGTGTCACTGATCTTTGTAGTAATTTGTGGGCCTTCAGAATTCCCTGTAACCTTTACAATCACTAGGAGCTATCTCCCCCATTCCACTTACTAGACAGAAGTACAAACCACCAACTGTTGTCACAGTATTAGCATTCATCATTATCCCCAAGGGCTACCATCACCAGCGGGTCTTCCTCCATATCCAAGGATAGAAGATACCTAATAAATGCAAAGTTCTATAAAAACAGAGCTACTTTTTGGATCAGAATGCTGGCTGTAACAGGGAGCCAAGGAAGTATCTTAGAGGACATAGTGGCTCTCTCCTATGTGAACTCAGAACAACTCAAAACTCAGAACTCAGAACAAAATTCAAAAAACAAAACAAAATCCTCTCAGTTCCTTCCACAGCCCATTTTATCAACTGTAAGCACAGAACCCTTATAAATTTATAAATTTATATTTTCAGAGCTTGTCCCAATTTTCTTCTCCTACTTTTTCATTTGTACATGTTTGCAGTACATAATGATTACATCCCTCATGTGGAGTTGGCACGTGTACATAACACACCCCTATTTCTTTTTCCATCCCCTTCTCCTCCCTTTCCTCCCCCTCTCTCCCTCTCTTGATCCCCTTTCCACTTGAGAAAGATCTATTTCCCTGCTCCCTATTATCTAATTTGCTCTTGATTTATAATTTGAGTTTCCATATAAAAGAAACCATGTGACATTTAAGCTTGTGTGTCTGATTTATTTCACTTAATGTTATGATCTGAAGGTGTATCTATTTTTCTATAAATGACACAAATTTGGTACAGCAGAGTAGTACTCCAGTGAGAAACAAATGGGAAGACATGATGTTGCTGTTCACATCCAAAGGCAGTCTGAAGGCAGAAGTCCTTCAGGAAATTTCTTTTTCTTAAGGCCTGCAACTGATTAGATGAGGCCCATGCACATAATAGAGGATCTTTAGTAAAAATTTACTGATTTAAATGTTAATCATCTCTAAAATATATCTTCACGGCAATACCTAGATGAGTATTTGACCAAAAATTGGGCTCCATGGGTACCTTGGCCTAACCGACTTGACACACAAAATTAATCACCCTACCTTTCAGAAATCTATGAGTTGTGAATTGTTTATGACTGCCTCTTCCTGGCTTTACTCATCCTGTTCTGAATAATATTGACACTTTCACTCTATTTTCTTAAGTAGTAATCCCTGCCTTCCTCTTACCTTCTATCTCACCTTCACATATTTAAACTTAGATTGTGTTTATCTATCCATAGCTTTCTTTTCTAGATACATCTCTCTTTTTGTGGCCCAGTGCCAACATTAAAACACAGGATGAATTGTCTCTCTTCCACACTGGCAAGACAGTACTTTTCGTCCAGTTTTCCAGCCTCTTAAATGATGAGGATTATTGCCTTTTGGCAGCTCTTGTAGACTTTTTCTAGCTTAAATCTGGTGTCCAGAGCCTGGTATTCCTCATAAATAGTTTAGGTCATTTTCCCACAAATTCGAGACCTTTAACTATTTAGAACAAGAAAATGAAAAAAAAAATCTACAACTTTCACTGTGCTATACTCTAAGATAGGATCTAGGCTTAGAGAAACAAGAGCTGAAACCCTCATTAAAGCACCACCTTAGCTGTGGTGGCACACACTTGTAATCCCAGCACCCAGGAGGCTGAGGCGGGAGGATTGTTGGTAGTTCAAGACCAGCCTGGGCTACAAATTGAGCTCAAAGCCAGCTTGAACTCATAGAGAGACCTTGTCTCAAAAAAAAAGACACAAAACAAACAAGCAAACAAATACAATGCCACCTTGTCATGAGAGTGCTCTATAGCCGCATGTAGAGAGGTTCATAGAAAACAACCAGCTTGCCAGCCTCATTTGCCAACCATGGGAGCAAACACTTTGTCAAGCCTTCAAATGACTGCTCACATCCCCAGGTTTTGAAAATTTCAGCTGAGACCTCAGATATTGTGGAACAGAGACAAGCTATTTGTCATGTGCCCTGCCTGAATGCCTGCCCCACAGAAATTATTGGTCAGTAAATGGTAATTGTTTTTAACCCACTAGGGTTTAAGATGTTTTGCTAACCCCACAATAGATAATTGCTACAACATTCATCTATGTGGATAAACTTTTAAAAGAAATAATAATAATAATAACAATAATAATAATAATGATAATAAAAGATTCAGGATAGGTTGTTGTTACCTCTGCAGAGGAGGAAAAAGAACGGGATAGAATGACACAAATAATTGTTACCTAATTGATAAAGATCTACTCTTAAGTGAATGTTCATTAAGATAGATGACAGATAAATAGATAGATAGATTGATCAATCACTTTGCATGGTCCAATGATGAAACTGTTATGAGCCATGAACTGAGCTTAATATAACTGGATTGTGTTAATCTAATTCCAAGCACCTGAGGTCCTATAAATAGTTAAGATCATGTGACACTTGACGATTAAAAAAAAAAAGGGATGAACAATTAAAAAAAAAAAGGGATGATGACAGAGGATCGAGCTGGCTATGGAGAATCCAGTTAACTTTGACACATGCCCGCTCTGTCTCCCTCTGACGCCCTCTTTAAAGCTGATTACTAGGCGAACAAATCCTCAGCCCCACGCGCCCTGCGCAGCGAGAGCCAGTGTTCCAGGAGCGGCTAGACACTGGGCTCGAGTCTGTGCTCGCCCACACCGCCACGGTTCCCAGCTGAAACACGCGGAGAGAGCCAGGTATTTCCCAGCTACTCCCTGAGGGCAGAGCGCATGCATCAGGACCCCGCCGCCCAAGCCCCAGGAACTTCTCTGGCTGCGGGCGGGGCGAACAAACCCTCAGCCCCACGCACCCTGCGCAGGGAGAGCCAGTGTTCCAGGAGCGGCTGGACTCCTGGGCTTGAGTCTGTGCTAGCCCACAATGCCAGGGGTCCCAGCTGAAACGCGCGGAGAGAGCCAGGTATTTCCCAGCTACTCCCTGAGGGCAGAGTGCGGGCATCAGGACCCCACCGCCATTACAGATGAAGTTCTGGCCTCCCTGCTCCCACGGCAGAGAGGCGGTTTTCACTCAGAAGCTCCAGGGTCTTCTCTGGCTGTGGGCAGGGCGAACAGACTCTCAACCCTGCACGCCCTGCGCCAAGTGAGCGAGTGCTCCAAAAGGCACTGACCCA
>NW_004955426.1:22518221-22526580 GCF_000276665.1 Chinchilla lanigera | reverse complement strand
TAAAATAAAAAATAAATAAATAAATAAATAAATAAATAAATAATTTGGCGCATTAAAAAAAAAAAAGATCATGTGACACTTGAGCATGTTCCAGTTCTTCACCCAGCATGTTTATTTCTGGGTGAATACTCGAGAAGTTCTTGAACTGACAAAAGGGTATAATATTAACAGAAGTATTATGTAGGAGCAAAACTCTGTAAATGTGCTACATATCCAGCAATTATAAAATGAATAAACCTGTGGCGATTATTTCAATGGTAGAATATTATACAGCAATGAGTATTAATGATGGACACGAATGAATATCCACTCAATATCATGGATAAGGGTCTAGAAATGTGTGATTCAACTTTCTGCAATGTAAAAATGTTCTAGGACATAATATTGAGCAAAAGAAACAACATAAAAATGATTGTGCTTCTATGAAGTCAGTTGAAGACTAAATGATATATTGATTAGAGACATACACGGTGGTAAAACTAAAAAAAGCAAAAAAAGATGTAAAATTCATACTAGTGCCTAGGAAAGCAGGGGGTATTCAACAGGAGAAGGGCAGACATAAGGAGGGGTGACTCAATAGCACTGGAAATTATTTTTATTTTTAGGTGGGGCTTGGGTAGGTTCATGGGTGTCTTGGTTACTTTGTTCTGGTTGCTGAGACAAAATACCCAAGGCCCAAAATTAAAGAGGGAAAGGTTTATTTAGCTCACAGTTTGTGAAGGTTTCAGTCCATACTTGGCTGGCTGCAAGGCAGGGTGGCATGATAGAGGAGCAACAGTTTATGGCTACAGAAGACAGTAAAAGAAACAAAAGCAAAAAGGGAGGAGTGAAAGAGCAAGCCTCTTTTCCTCCCTTATATTGTATGAAGGTTACCGCCCCAGGGTGGGTGTAGCACTCGACCCATAATCCCAGCATTGGACCAAGAATCAATCACAAACTCTAGAAGCCCGCCCCATGACTGCATGAGGCTTTAGGGGGACATCCAGACACAAACCATAATAATGGACCTTCTTATTTTAATTCTTAAGCTATTCAAAGACACTGCCCACACTTTCATATATGTGCAGTAGATATAGAAAATAAAGGTGTGAGTACAAACCAACAAAATAGAGAATCACAGTCACATGAAAAGTCTAAATCAGCAGAATATCCTGCTAGTATAATTCTTTCTGTCCTTTCAATGTCCCCAGAATCAGGTGTACCATCCCAGGTTTCATCCTTTCCCACCCAAAATGAACCTCAACATTCTGTATTACTAAAATGAGCTAGTGAGAGAGAGGGGAGAGAGAGAGAGAGAATATTATATAGCTATTTGGAACAACCAACATCAAAATATACGCTGATAAAATAATTGAATTTTTTTAAAAAATAGTGTTGCAGCATCCATATTAAAACACATCAGGGCTGGGGATTTAGCTCAGTGGCAAAAGCGCCTGCCTGGCAAGCGCAAGGTTGTGAGTTCGGTTCCCGGTACCAGAGAAAAACCAAAAAATAAATAAATAAAACACATCAAATCCCCAAAGACTCAGAGGTGTAGCTGACCGGGGTCACGAGAGCCATTTGGAAGCTAGAAACCAGGAGGACCTTGCATAATACCTGGGGAGACCCCTTGGAAGCCATTCTTCCCCTGACAGTACAGGCTGCGGTAGAGGAGTGTGTGGAACTCTGGAGAGGTCTGCACTGAGATTCCTGCTGCCTGTGCTCATGGTTGAGGAGAGGACACTAAGTGGTTGTGGGGTCTCAGTGCACAGGGAGGCTGGAAAGGAAAAGCTACAAAAAATGGCTTTCACCCCAGATGGCTCACTTGAGATGTTAGTAAGAATTGCCTCCTCAGTATTCTATAGCTGTGACGAGGAGGAGGCCAAGGAGAGAAAACAAAGAGACTGAGGAAAAGCAGCTGCTTTTGCTGCAGCACTAAGAGAAGCAGACCCTAAGTCTGATTCTCAGGGCCCCAAGAAGAACTTGATGACTGCATTCATCTGCTACCACTGTTAAAAGCCAGGCCACCTCAAGAGGAACTGCCCTAAGAGGCCCCATGGGACATGCCCTGAATGCAAAGGTGACCACTGGAGAGCAGTCTGCCCTCTGAAGAGGAGGCCCCAGAGCTCAGACCCATCTTATCAGTTAGTCTAACAGGAATGAGGGGGCCCAAGGCACACTCTGCCTTCTCCTTCTGGCCAGACTGTTATCTCCATGGAGAAGCCCCAGGTAATCATGACTATAGAAGAAAAAGAAAACAGCCTGTTGCTAGACACAGGTGCAAGTCTCTCAGTCCTTCTTTTCAATCCTGGCCTTCTTTCCAGCTGTCACACCTCAGTGAAAGGAGTCATTGGTGAGGAGGTAATCCACCATTTTTCACAACCCTTAGGCTGTAACTACTTGTTAGATATTTCTTGCATATCTCTGTCTTCCTGAGAAAGCACTTTGAAGATACCACCATGTATTACAGCAGCCATAGATATTTTCCTACTAATCTGTCCATACCTCTGTAATGTTTGTATTGTTCCTACAATATTTCATAAATGGATGTATGTTTATTGCTATGTGTTTCCTACAACAACCATTGAGAATAGTCAATGAATATTCAATTGTTCACTCATGTATAGCTCTATTTATTTTCTTTAGAAAACACTTTGAAGATACCAAAGTATAGTACAACTATTGATAATAACCTACCACTTTTGTCTGTAGCTTACTATTATTTGTCTATTTGTTTTCCTGAGAAACTATCTTGTAGATAACAATATGTAAAACAACAACCATTGATAATTTCTTACCATTTTGTCTGTAATTCGGTAAGCCCCCCTATTACTACGTTATCCTTCTTTTGCTCTTTAAAATAAAAAAAAAACTTCAAAAAAATAAAATAAAATACATCAAATCATTTACATGGGAAGTAAAATAAACTACTGTTTAAAAATCTTCTCCTACTTATTGACTAAATATTCTATAGTTTTACGATTCATACCTTCACTACTACAACACAGATCTGTGGATTCTTGGTTGATTTATTATGTAATGCTTATGTAATGGTTGAATCAAAAATGTCTAAAGACTCATGTGTTTGGAGGTGGGCTTTTGGAAAGAGATTAGAGCTGAATATGCCATTAGGAGGTGGGGCCCAACTAGAGCAAGTAAATCACTAGTACTGTGCCTTTGAATGAAATATCTTATCCCCACCCCTTCCCCCTTTCTCTTCCTCCTCCTTCTCTTCCTCCTTTTGCTCCCCCTCCTCTGTCACCACTGCTACTGCTCCTTCTCCTTTTCCTCTCCTCTCCTCTCCAGTCTTCCTCCCTTCCTCCCTGCCACCCTCCATCTCCCTCCCTTTTTCTCCCTCCACCCCTCCTTCCTGTTTATCACTGGGTAAACAGTTTTCTTCCACCATAACCTTCTGCAACAATTTTTCTACTTTAGATCCAGGCAACCATGGACTGAGACTTCTGAAACTGTGATCCAAAACAAAACTTTTCTGTATTAAGTTGCATTATGTCAGGTATTTTGTCCCAACAACAGAAAGCTGACCAACACAGTAACAATTCTTGATGCAATAAGCAGAGTACTGGATGAGTATCACTGCTCAGCATTCTAGAACCTGCAAATCCCTCTCTAGACAAATCATCTCACCTCTCTTCCTGGATTCTTCAAAGGAACTACTGGGGTTAACTGGAGCTGCTCCATTTTAAAAATATTCTATTCTGAACTTCTTTATGTGATAATAGCATACTACTCTGGCATAAAGAAAGATAAATTTCAGTAATTTGTAGAAAAATGGATGCACCTCGAGACCATAATGTTAAGTGAAGTGAATCGGACACACAAACTTAAACACTGCATGGTTTCTCTTCCATGAGAGACCCAAAGCATAAATAAAGAGCAAAATAAAAGATAAATAATAGGCAGATGGAGGCAGATCTTTCTCTAGTGGAAAGGGGGTCAAGAGATGGAGAGAGCAGAGGGAGTGGAGGGGAAAGGGATGAAGAAAGGAATATGGATGTGTTATGTACATGTACCAACTCTCCACAAAGAATGTAAATGATGTGTGCTGCAAATATGTACTAATAAGTACATAAAAGGAAAACAAACACCCTAAACAAAAACTGCTAAGGTTTTCTTTCTCTAACATTTAATGTTCTATGTTTTGTAAAAGTCATATTACTGGGCCTGGCATTTTGCTAGATTGGTGGATTAAAAAGAACTTAAAGTAGATTACAAACTTTGTATCTTATAGGAAAAGTCTAAATATTTATTAGAAAGAATATTTGATTCTTTTCAAAATCTTGAAGGTGCCTCAGATCTTCCTCCATTGCTTCTACTTCAAAACCTACTTGGCCCATTTCCTACTATCCTTACTCCTAGGAAACTAACAACAAATCTGGCTAACTCAATAATCATTAATAAAAAAAAACCATGGGCGAGAACCTGGAGATCAAGGACATTTCCTGCAAGGGACAGTATTGGATGGAAACTTTTACAAGAGTTATTGGTAGTCTACTGCTCCCCTCTCTGACATTGTTCATCTCTCTGTGTCTGTAACACCCAGGGGAGGGTTACTTAGGGCTCTCCATTGTGCTGGCTTCAGGCTCTTTCTCCTCTGCCTCCCACCCATTCTGCTTGGTAAATCTCTTACACACTGGTTTGGTCATTCAAATCTCAACCACTCCAGATCAAACACTGTGGTTAGAATCCTTACCTCCTGAACATGATGGCTTTCAGGCGCCAGATAGATCTGCCTGCATGACACAACCCTCTACCCACCCATATAGCAAGTTGACACTGCCGGTGGCCACTTTGCCGTAATACTCAGAATTTTCTGATAATACAGCATGGGAGATTGGTTCTCTGGTCAGGTTTTCAACATTATTTTCTTAAAGAATTAATCATTAAACTTTCATCACACTTAAGGGTGAAATATATTTCACTTTGGATTTTGCTCTCTGCCTCAATTCATTCTAATTATCAAATAAAACATGCCATCTTCTGCACTAGAGAATAATAGAAGGAATTTTTCTAATATACGTAGGCTTGATACTCTGCATAGAGTTCCTCAGAGTGGTGAGTCCTGAAGACTCAAAATGAGAAATTTTCGCAAGGTGCACTCAGAATATGTTCTATATGGAAATGAAGGTTGTCATTCCTTTTTATCTTTTCCTCCTGTACTCTATCAAAAGGATCTGAACTCCCAAGAGAACCACACAGCCATATAATATCAATTTCCAGACATTCACACTGAGTTTCAAATGAGAAGATTTTAAATTTTGCCAGGAATGATAAGCAATATTCTCCTGGGGAAAGAAAATCGGCATAGGTAGAAACAAACTGTTGCTACTTTTACTGTCCCAAAAATGAACAATTTCTTCAAATCACAAAAATAATTTCACTCAGTTTGCTCCTATTGCAAAAGCGTCTTTATTTGTTTATAAGATCACTACTAGACATACAAGTTTCCACCCATGGTCTGGAAAATAATTCTCCAGGATTTTTATAAACAAGTTGAGTGGAATAGGCTCAAAGCAATCCTCTCTGTGTCTCTAAAGACAATTATACCCAGACCTCAAATTGCAGCATGCACGAACTCAGGGTGCAAAGAATTGAAGCTAACTCACCCCATGCTCGGTGCTATGTCTGTGGATACACAGGTACATCCCAGATCTAAAAGAAATGGGTGTCGTTCTATTACTGTGCGCTGTCTGTGTGAAGTACAGTCCCAACCACTTATCATGTTGCCATTTAATTAAGGCAAATATACAGAAAAGAAGTAGCACTTACTTGATGGTTTTAGTTTTTTGAAAACTTCAAATTGTCATGCTTCACTTAGCACCTCTTACAAGCACACCGTGGATGGCTATCCATTCTTGACCACCACTGGTCTCTAAGCCTTTGCCAGCACCAACCTGCTCTAACATTCAACCCTCAAGCACACCCTGTGCTAACCTGGGAATCCTTACACGGGCCCTACCTGAATGCCTTCTCTATCTTAGAAATTCTTTCCAATATTTAAAATCCAACAGAATGTTTGCCTCTTTATTAACACCTTTTCTAAACATTCTAGCTAGAGATCTGAACTTTCTATGACTGTGAATAGATCTTCTATTCTTGATGCGCCATTTTTATAGACTAATTTTCTGGAGGAGATTGTTGGTTTGTAAATTTTAGACAATATCTGTTCATCCTAATTCCTCCACTAGACTGAAAGCTCTTACGCCAATAGGCAAAATAAGGAAAATACCTTCTACTTTTGTTTTGTGTGTTTTGTGTGTCCCCTACGGCATCCACTACTTTTCTTTGAATACAGTGAGAAGCTGAATAAAAGTCTATTGATAATGTTTGAGAAGCAAAGATTTCGACAAGGTACCCTCAACCAGGCTGTTAAATGTAGGAACAGATTCCTTTTCAGGAAAAAAAAAAAAACAACTGAGCTGCATATTGACTGTATTCTGAAAACTAGATCAATTTGAGCCTGGAGCTTAGTTTATTTTAATCTCATTGGCATTGGCAGTCACAGTTCAACTCTCACATTTATAGGACTAGAAACCCCAAGGAATCTATTCCAAGGAATCCTGATGAGATCTTGGTTTGCAAATCCAGACTGTTGTACTTGATCGTGAGAACCCTAGGAAAGCCTCAGATCACCATATCCACATACGCCCAAAGGGGATATGAAAAGCAGAACTAGTCAGGTATCATGTACGTGCCTGTAATCCCAGTGCTCGGGAGGCTTGGCAGGAGGATTGCTGCAAGTCCTAGCCAGCATGGGCTCTGTATTTACAAAACCAGCCTGAATTACAGCGTGAGGTCTTGTCAATCTTACAAATTTCAGCATGTAAGAAGGCACTGAGGTACAGACTAATGGAGGAGGTATACGTACAGGAGGCATTTAGAATTCCAAACAGGCACAGCAGAAAGAACGTTGCACATCACACTATAGTTAAAATGGCAAGAGTATGGAACAAGGAAAGAACGTCAAAATTTGTAAGGGAGAAACACCAAGTGACAAACCCATAGGAATAACTTTACACTTCTCCACAAAACTCCATAAAGGCCAGGAAAGCATGAAACAATGAACAGGATTTCAATCTTGGAAATAAAATAACTACCAAGATAGTAAAGCTGTCTTTTAAAATTTAAGGAGAAATAAAGACCTTTCATGATAAGCATAAGCTAAAGAAAGTCATGTCCACTAAGCTACAAAAGATACATAAAGAATCCTATATACTGAAAAGGAAGAATGGATAAACTATTGAGAATTACTAAATCAAGCTAATGAAACCAAAACATGACAACAAATATTGCTATAATAACTTTGAATGTAAATAGTCTTGATTTTCCAATTAAAGACACAAACTGGAAGATTTTTTTTTAAAAAGACCCAATTCTGCTGTTTGCAGGAAACACAACTCATGAGCAAAGACATGCACAGACTAAAAGTATGGAAAAAATACTCCACGCAAACTAAACCCAAAAGCAGTGAGACCACACTGTGAGACCATAATGTTAACTGAAGTAAACCAGGTACATAAGCTTACATGAGAAAGTCAAGGTACTGTATAAATAAATTAAAGAGCGAAATACAAAATAGATTATAGAAAACAAGGAGATAGAATTTTTTTCAAAAGGAAAGGAATCAAGATATGGGGGTGAGGTAGAATGATTTAAAAAAAGAATTAAAATGTTTATGTTCATGTACCAACTCCCCACAATGAATGTGATAATTATGTACTACAAATATGTACTAATATGAAGACAGCAATATTCAATATAATAACATTGTTGAATTCCTATCATCTTGTTGGGTGAAACTCGGTATCATTTATAATTTTTTTATTTTTTATTCTCTTTAATGGTTTGATTAATCTTATATTCTTACATCTGGTAATCTGATCAACTTTGATGAAGATAAAAATATGTAACGTAACAACTGTTAATCCTTATTATTTTGTTCTGAAACTCTGTATCATTTTATTGTTTTTGCTTTGTTTTGTTTTGTTTTGTTATGTTATTGGCATTCTGCTATTGTTCTTCAATTCTCTTTAAAATAAAAAATGTACTAATAAAAATAAATTAACTCATTTTATAAGGTAAGTATAAACATAATTTTAAACAAAATGCAGGTGGTTCCAAAGGTCTGCAGGGTTTAGAAAGACATTTTTTAGATAATTTTCTGTCTAGACCCTTGTAAAACACTTATAAAGGCTCCAATCTCCACCCTGATGGCATGATTTCTCTCTTGAAAACTCATTTACTCTCCCCCTTGGCAGTGTACTCTGGTCAAAATATACTCTGGACTTTTGAAGAAAGAAGGAAAGAAAGAAAGAAAGAAAGGAAGGAAGGAAGGAAGGAAGGAAGGAAGGAAGAAAGAAAG
>NW_004955426.1:22472356-22518121 GCF_000276665.1 Chinchilla lanigera | reverse complement strand
AAGAAAGGAAGAAAGGAAGAAAGGAAGAAAGAAAGAAAGAAAGAAAGAAAGAAAGAAAGAAAGAAAGAAAGAAAGAAAGAAAATCAAACCTGACTAGACCAGACCAAACCAGACTAGACCAGACCAGACCAGACTAGACCAGAGAGGAAATTTTAAAATTCCTAAAATCAAATGAAATACATCCTACCAGAGTCTCTGGGATACAGCACACCCATTTAGAATAGGGAAATTTGTAGCTGAGCATCTTCATAAAAAAATCAGAGCGATCTCAAATTAACAACCCAATCACTAATGAACTGACTAATCACTAATTTATTGACCCCAATGAAATCCAGAGAATTATTAGGGACCATTTTAAAAGCCTTTGTTCAAATGAACAAGAGAATCTAGAAGAAATACGTAAATTTCTAGACACATAAGACCTATCAAAACTGAACCAAGAGGGCATAAAAAAGCCTAAACAGATTAATTACAAACAATGAGATTGAAGCAGTAATAAAAATGTCCTAACAAAGAAAAGCCCAAGACCAGATAGATTCACTGACCTTTAAAAAAATATTACCAGACCTTTAAAAAAAACTGACACCAATGCTCCTTAAACTATTTTATGAAATAGAAAGGGAAGGGAAGCTCCTAAACCTACGGTATGAGGCCATTATCACTCTGATGACAAAACTAGACAAGGATATAATAAAAAAAGAAAACTATAGATTAATATCCTGATGAGCAAAGGTGCAAAAATCTTTAATAAAATACCCACAAATGAAATTCAACAGTGTGTTAAAAAGATACCATACTATGATCAAGTCAATATCACTTCAGGGAGGCAAGGATAGTTCAATATATATAAATCATAAAAGTAATATATCACATATATAGAATCCAAGGTTTTAAAAAATCTTATGATCACTTCAATTAATGCAGAAAAGACCTTTGTCAAAATTCATCATTTCTTCACAATAAAAGCCTAAAGAACCAGGTGTTGAAGGATCATTCCTCAGAATAGTAAAAGCCATATACAAAAAACCCATAGCCAATGCCATTCTGATTAGGGGAAAACTGAAATCATTTTCTCTCAAATCAGAAATAAAGAAAGGATATCCATACTTACCCCTCTTATTCAATATGATTATTGAAATTATAGCTCAAACAATTAGTCCAAAGAAAAAAATAAAAAGGATACAAATAGGAAAGATGTCAAATTATTTTTGTTTGCACATTATAAGACCCAATACTTAAAAGACCTTAAAGACTCTACCAAAAGCTTTTTAGAGAGGTAAATGAACTCAGCAATATGGCTGGATATACGGGCTGGGGATTTAGCTCAGCGGCAAAAAGCGCCTGCCTGGAAAGCGCAAGGTCGTGAGTTTGGTTCCCGGTACTGGAGAAAAACTAAAACAAAAAAAACAAAACAAAACAAAAAAATATGGCTGCATATAAAGTCAACATTTTAAAAGATCAGAAAGGAAAGAAAAGAAAAAAAAAGAAAAGATCAGTAGATTTCCTATACCCCAAGAATGGACTAGTTGAGGAAGAAACCAGAAATACAGTTCCATTCACAATAGCTTCAAATAAAATACCTAGGGATCTAACCAAGGAGATGGATGACCTCTTCAATGAAATTTTAGAACACTGAAGAAAGGCATTGAAAAAGTCACCAGAAGACCTTCTATAATCATGGATTTGGCAGAATTAAATTGTCAAAATGGTCATATTACCAAAAATGATTTCCAGATTCAATGCAATCCCCAACAAAATACCAATGACAGTTTTCACAGGACTAAAAACAGTCATAAAATTCATATAGAAACACAGAAGACCCAGACAAAATAATCCTAAGCAAGAAGGACAAGGCTGGAGGCATCATGATGCCTGATTTCAAATTAGACACAGTAACAAAAACAGTAACACTACAAAGACACAGCAACAAAAACAATATGGTACAGACCCAAAAAAGATATGTAGACCAAAAGAACAGAATAGAGAATACAAAACAAACCCACACAACTGTAGACATTTAATTCTGGAGCCAAAAATGTATGCTGGAGAAAAGACAGTCTCTTGAATAAATGGTATGGCAAAAAGTGGCTACTGCCTTGAAACTAGGTTTTTATCTCTCACCCTATAACAAAATCAATCCAAAATGGATCAAAGGGCTAGGTATAATATTTGAAATTACTAAAAGAAAACACAAGGGAAACAACTAAAGCCATAAGCACAGGCAAAGACTTCCTGAATAGGACCTCAATAGCATAGGAAATAATAGCAAGAATCAACAAATAGGACTATCCCAAATTAAAAAGTTTCTGCACAGTGAGGGAAATAACTAACAGAGTGAAGAGACAGTTTACAGAATGGGAGAAAACCTTTGCCAGCTCCTCTTGTGACAGAAGATTAATACCTAGAACATATATAGAATTAGCACCAAAAAATCAAGTAGCCTAATCAATAAGTGGGCAAAGGAATTGAACAGACACTTCTCCAAAGAAGTACAAATGACCGATAAGTATATGAAAAAATGTTCAACATCTTTAACCATCAGAAAAATCCAAAACAAAACTGCATTGATCTATCGCACCTCAGTCAGAATGGCTACCATCAATAGTAAAATAAATAAATGAATGAATGAATGAGTTCTGGCAAGGACCCAGGAGAAAAGAGACCCCTTCTACACTTCTGGTGGTAATGTAAATTAGTACAGCCAGCTACTATGGAAATCAATACAGAGCTTCCTCAAAAAACTAAAAATAAAGCTATCATTTTATCCAGTTATTCCACTTCTTGGTATATAACCAAAGCACTTAAATCAGAATATTACAGGGATACTTCAATACCCATATTTGTTGTAGCATAATTCATAACACCCAAGTTACAGAAACACACTAGATGCCCATTAACAGCTGAATGGGTAAAGAAAATGTGGCATATATACACAATGGAGTATTATTAAGCCATAAGTACAAGGAAATGTTGCCACTTTCAGGAAATGAATGGATCTGGAGACAATTATATTGTGCAAAACAAGCCAAACTTTAAAAGATAAATATTACATGTCCTTCATAATATGTTCAGTCTAAAAAAGATGACATGAAAGTAGAAAGAAGACTATTAATAGACAAGAAGCAAAGAGTAAGAAGGTATGGTAAGGGTAGGTAAGGGGTGATAGGTATGAGCAAAATATGTTATATACAATGAAACTGCCCCCAAATGTAAAAGTAGAGGAACAGCAGGGCGCGGGGAATGATAGGGTATGAAAAATGATAAAAGTACGTTATGTGTGTGTACAAATCTGCCAAAATGAAACCTATGAATCTGTATAACCAACTAAAAAGAGTGAAAAAATTTAATAAAAGTGCCAACTGTTCCCTGAAACAGATAGAAAAACAAAAAACTTCATCCCTGGCCTTGTGAAAGAGACAGAGAGGTATCCAATGAAAAGCTATTGCTTCCATGTTCCAGCCATGGTGAGTTCTACATGTGGAATATTTGCTGCTTCAGAATTTAACTTCTCATCCTTTTGAAGGTCTCTGTAGGTATAAAAGGTATTAATTATGTTTTAATATTCTACAAACCTAAAAGAAACAGATGTATCCTAAGACTCTCCGGGCCTCTATAAGGTTATTTTGGTGATCAGAAAATAAGTGTTTCCAATTCACTTTCAACTTTTAGTTGCTTCTTTCACCCAAGTTAACATTCAACAAGGCAAAGCATGTCATCCTTGGTGTCCTATGATTCTCCCATCATATCTCAACTTTAATCATGATATGATGTTTCTGAAATATTTCTATTATAAAACACATCACATTTCCCAAAGGAGATTCCAAACAAGACACAGAAGAAAACAGTTACAAGGTTATTCAAACAAGAAATACATGTCAATTCATAATCATAAATTAAGATAATCAAAAGAATAAAAATTTAATGAGGACAAAAGGGAAAACAATGAAAGATTGCCTCTACTTTTCTCTCATTGATAAAACAAAACATCCAATGCCCAAAATTAAGGCAGAAAAGGTTCATTTAGCTCACAGTTTGTAGAGATTTCAGTCCATAATCAGCTGGCTCCAAAGCAGGGTGGCATGGGAGAGGGGTAACAGTTCATGGCAGAAAAAGACAGCAAAGCAACAAGAGCAAAAAGGGGAGAGCAAGCCTCTTCTCCTCCCTTATATTGTAAGCAGTCTACTTGCCCTATGGTGGGCGTAGCATCACACCATCTCCATGCCCTCCTTTTTCACAGGTTGAGGATATTTACAAAGTGATGAACCTTACCCCCTACAGAGTCACTTAGATAAACTTTTAATCTTCTCAAGTTGACACAATGAATCAACCATTACAACACCTTATCATATAAATAGCCACTCTAGGGCAGGGTCTCTACACCCTAGGATGTAGAACTGCTGAGTCACTTAGTTAAGATTCTAAACTTCTCAAACTGACACAAGGTATCAACCATCACAAAGGTCTTCTTGGCTATAGAGGAAGTGAGCAGTTCTATCCCATAGCTTGTATTTTGATCAGTGTGTGTGTGTGTGTGTGTGTGTGTGTGTGTGTGTGTGTGTGTCTTCCCTTGGACACCTTATAACAAGTAAAGAGGATGAAATAAATGCAAGTACATGTTGATAAAAGGGAAAAAAAGAAAAATTTAACTTGTGTTTGCCAAATTCCAATGGGACAAAGTCTCTCACAATAGCACTTTTCAAATTACCATCAGTTTAACAACTGCCTCACAAATTTATGAATATATGATCACCAGTTCTCATGAGTCATGTGAGATAGCTCCTGCACACCACTGTGTCCTGGAAGTTGAGGCACAACTGCTCCAATCTCAGATCTCCATCAATAAGCAGTGCAGTTTTGTAATGGTGATGGGTAACTCCTGAGTCAGGTGGAAGCAAACCAGCACATACCAGTGATGCATTTGATTATTTGTTACAAACCTGACTGTGGGATCCAATCAATCTGCCCTATGAGAACAGAAGCAAGAGAAGATCAATGGTCCAAGGAAGATATGTCTGAGCTCAGGCAGGGAGTAACCAAACCTGGTGAGGAAGCCAGAGGCGGAGACAGGAATTAAGGGCTCAGAGAGGAAAGGTGAGGGAAAGATGGCACTTAGAGATTTTCCCAAAGAGAAGCCACGTACAAAGTTAGCCCACTTCACAAATTTTACCATCAACTAATAAATATTTATAGAACTGAGTTCCTAGGAAATTTCCCTTCGGTTTCTAAGAAAAATACCCATGGAGATATCATTTTATGTCCTGTGATCGGCCCTTCATTCCCACCCCAAGACCATGATCACAAGTTGATAGCGCCTTTCTACACATATGGAACAGCTTTAGGATGGGAAAGGATTTTTTTAAATATGGGAAAAAGTCCCTAAAGAGCAACTTGGCCTATGCCTAACAGGTCTGATGATTTGAGGAGAATGAGAAAAAATGTAGCAAAAGAGTCTGAAATACCAAGTTGCTCTTTCTTTGGAACAGGGCTTTATCATTTGGTAAGCAGAGACCTCCTTCCCCTGGGCCTCAGAAGTTGGATCTGCATCCTCAAGGCCTTCTGCAGAGAAGCGAGGTTCCCCTAATTTCTTCCCAAGTGACTGCATCCCAAATACACACAAATATTTTATTCTAAAAGGCACTACTGAAAAGCTATAGGAATAGGAGAATTGCTAAAACAGACACTGAGAAGGTTGCAGACTTACAGAAAATATTTTTTGAAGATGATATGGAACCCAAACTCTCAGACAATCCACCCACTAACTAACTATAAACTCACAGGAGCCTTGATCATTTGAAAAAGCAAAATCAGTATATTAAAGTATTGGTATCTTTCTGTTAGTCCATCTATTTACAGAATATATTTGCTTGCATTTTAGAATATTCCCATAGAAATGTTTTAAAATATTGCATTTTTAAAATACTCTTAGTTACTTTTCATGGTTATGCCTTTTTCTAAATTCAGACAATATGTTTGATTATAATATAAACATTTTAAATAAAAATTTTTGCATTACTAGAATGGATGGATGAAGATGTTTGTCAAACCCTATGCTTCCCACTTCTCATCTACTGGCACCTGCCTTACTGCTTGTCTTAGAACTCCACATCCTTCCACCCTGAGTATGGACAAATGTTCAGATTTTCACCTAAAGTAGATTTAGGCCTGTGCCTGTGGTTCAGCCTAATGGGATTTTTGCAAGTCTTAGTAAGAACCTGTTTTCAAGTCTTCTCACTAAAGGTGGTATATTTTTCAAGGTTCATGTATAAATATATAAATATACATTTTAGATAGATAGATGATAGATAATAGATAGATAGATAGATAGATAGATAGATAGATAGACGATAGATGGATAGATAGATAACCATAGAAGAGATTGACCTACATGATTGTTGTGGCTGGCAAGTCTGATTTGTAAAGCAACCACAAGCCTGAAAATTCATCAGGAACAGATGTTGTAACTTTGAGGTCGAATTTCTTCTCCAGGAAACCTCGAATTTTGCTCTTAATGCTTTCAACTCATTAGATGAAGCCCACCCAGATTATTAAGAGTAATCTCATGACTAAGGGTGTAGCACATTGACAGAACACTTGCCTAGCAAGCATGAGGCTCTGAGTTCAATCCCCTGTGTTGCAAAAAATTTAAAAATATAATCCCTGTATTTAAAGTAAACTGACTGCAAATGTTAATTGCATCAATAAAATACATTCACAGCAACATCTAGAGTAGCCAAGGTGACCCATAAAGTTAGTCATTCCAGGTAAGGCCCTGGTTCCCCCTCTCCACCTAGGCAAACATAGTGGCCTCAGGTCCTAATACCCCTATTCAGGATCCGCAGTTACACTGATACAGCAGTTACCATGTTGGCCCATATCAGGTATGCTCTCTGTAGCTTCTAGAAGCCCCCTCCACTCATCTCTTCTCCCATGAGCACTGCTATGAAAGAGTCTCTGGCTCCTTTTGAGGCTCTATCTCTTCTTTTTTTGTCACATGTTGCTAGTTAGGGCCACTCAGTACCCAAAAGGTTAAACTCTGTCCAACCCCCGTCTCTGCCAGAACCCATGAGCATACTCTACTTCCTCTTACAAAAGAAGGGTGTCCATGACAGCCCAGCTATGCAGGCTGGTCTGTGTCATCCTTGCTCTGGGACCCAGATGGGTCTACCACCCTCGGGAGCCTCCTAGCCAGTCACCATACCAAAGGAAACATGGGACATTTTGCTCTAGCTCTTACAGTTTTCACCAGAGAACAGTTCGCCTCCACGCACCTTTACCTGGCCAAAAACATGTCACATGGCCACATGAGACACAGAGTACAGGAAATTTTCATGTACTCAGTGCCTAGAAGGCAATCTGGAAAGATCTGGCAGTAGCACTATTTCGTGAGTTCTCTCAGCTCACCTGTACAGCAAAGGGACATGCATCAGGCCAGAGGGTTGCCGGGCATTGTCTGATCAGATCACCAGCCCTTCTCTCTGATTCCCAGGTCTTCTCTGTTCACCACATGCACTCATGCCCTCCCTGTTCATTCACTTCTCTCTGTTTCTTTGCCTTTCAATTGCCTTCCAAAACTGGTACTAGAATTTTACAATGAACACATGCTTTACCTGAACAGTATTGATTTTTTCTAAACTTAATTTGTTTTAACTAAAGGAACAAATATTCTAACTAAAAATTAATTCTTTAGTCCACTAAACTTGCTTTAGTCTGCAAAGAGAAAGAGAATTACATTTACATGGGTTTTTTGTTTTGTTTAATTGCTTATTAGTATATCTTTGCCATACATAGTACTCACTCATCATAGGAAATTTGTAACTATGTATAGTATATCTTAATTCTTTTTTTCCCCATTCCTCTCTCCTCCCTTCAATCATTCTTTCCTTCCCCATTGACAGAAGTTTGGTTTCCATCGTGACCCCATGTCACAAACCCACCTGAAACCAGTGGCTGCCCACCCTAGAACTTCACATGTCCTTGTGTTTCTAAAAAATAGGTACTTAATGTCAAGCGAGGACTCAGGATAAAAATAGAACAGGTGAGTAAAACTATGTTCTGTGCTAAAAGATAATACCAGTGTTGTAAAACAAGATGTTTATAGGTGCAACTTTTAGTAACTAAAAAGTACTTCAAATAAGAGGATTTTTTTCTGGAACATAGTTGACATCTTCTTAGTTTTCAAAGCAGAAGTTTATGTATGTTCTCTGAATCAGGAAAACATTTTTAAAGATTTTAAAGTCTTCATGGATGGAGATTTTTTTAACCTCCCATTACCTTTCAACTACTTTTATAGGCCAGACTTTTTTCTTACATGTCATTAAACTGTTGTGCAGTGACATAAATCTGTTTCATCCTGTTTAGGTAATTGAGAGAGGAAAAACAATGTGGGAACAAGAACTAAGAGAGGGCAAGATGTTCACTTAGATTAGTAGAACAGTCCTACAAAATTAGCCAAAATAATTACCTCAATTTTGGCCTCTTCCTCTGGCTGCACCGAACCTACCCAGAGGACGTCTTCTGCCTTCCTCCTCCCTGGGAACCAGCATCACACCTCTCTGAGCTGAGAGGGCACCAGGTGGTGGGGAAGGACAGGGTGGCAGACACAACACAGACAGTAACTCAGCCCAGAGAAAAGATGTCCCCTCAAAACCTGGACACCGTCATAGGTTGTCTCCTAAGATCAAGCCAGCACTGTTTGTTACCCCGTCAGCTGCAAGTCTGCAAGCTGGATAGGGAATGTGAAGCTATGCAAGGTGCCGACTATTTCTGGTTTTAACATAAGAACATATTGTGTATAGCTGAAGGGTGCTGTGTGATTCCTAATAGAATTTTGCTAAGACCAAGAGACCCAAGTGAGAACTCAATAATGCAGTAACTGTAAGCTCTAGAATATTTTTCTTCTCTAAACTTAGCTAAGATGATAAGCCCTCCGGTTCCACCCACTTCTTGTGGACCCCGAAGGGGAAGCCCAAGAAAAAACAGCTGCTAAGAGGAAAAAAGGACACACCAGCTTACAGAGAATGACAATATGAGCTGGTGTTTACTGAGCACTTACTATGTGCCAAATTCTTTCTACAGGTCTCAACTTATCCATCAATCACCCCATATAGCAAGGATTATTTGGATTACCTGAAATTTATGGATAAGGAAGTGAAAATTCTGCAAACTAGAGTCTACTAACAGCAGTTAAGACCATAGACTTAGGAGCCATACAGCAAAGATTTGAATCCTGCTTCTGCAACTTTCTCAGTGTCTGACTTTGGCAATGGTAAATGACCCCCGTGTGCCTCGGTTTCCTCACCACTAAATGGGGACAATACTCATACCATCCTCACCAAGATGATACTGAACACTAAATGAGTTACCCTATGTCCATAGCTAACAAATGCTGTCAGTTGTTAGCTGTTAATAGTAAGGCATTGAGCTGAGGTCACAAGGTGGCAGTGCCAATTTCAGAACTCCAATGGGCTTCTTCTGGAGTCCCCACACTCAAGGTCTATTTACTCTGAACACCAGAGTGTTCACACTCCTAAGGAGCATGACCGTTTAACTGACTGTTGTTAAGTGATTCAAAGGCACCTTGCTTGGCACTTAAAAGTGCCCTCTGGGCATTCGTTTAGGAAAATATCATGTTTTCAGCAATCCCGCCTCTGAAACAGATACCAAAGCTTTGATACCAAAGCTTTAAGTCTCTGGTATATCACTCACTCTCAGGAAGAGCTGGGAACTGTCATGGTGGGGAATGGCAGACCAGAGTTGACCTATACCCACTCCATCTCGAGGGGTTGACACCCGCTGCTGAGCTTAGTTCAAGTGTCCAGCCACAGGTACACAGTCTGCCACCCTCATCACCGTGCCTGCTGCTCCTCGGGCACCCGCGAGCAGCTACAAACACGTCAGGTCTGCAAAAATCCCATTTCAGGCCTCACCTTGGATTTTGATGTGTATCCAAATTGCAAGCTCAGCTTAAGGAAAAGAGTCAGCCCTCCCCACTGCACCAAAGCTGAATAAAGGAAGTGCAGGGCCTGTGAGTACTAGTCCAGACTGGAGCTTCCTTTCCTTTGCTCAGTTGGCTGCTAATTTCAGAGGCCTAATTACCACCACGGGCATTCCAAGAGCCTTAACAACTTCAGTGCTGCCTCAAGCAGCAGGTGGAGCCAAACTATCTTCTCTAGGAGGTGCAATCAGTCCCCTAGGTGCAGTGGTAGAACCTGAGATTAAGTCTCTAATGCATCAGCTGCCAAGTGAATGACCTGGGGCAAGGTGCTTAGCAAAATGGGAATGATAACATCTAGCTCATGTTTCTGGGAAGTATAAACGAGGACATAATATAGGTGAAAGGGCTCTCGGAATTTTCTAGTTCAGACTCTACAGAAGAAAGTTCAGGTGGCCCTTTGTATTAACTATGTTTTCTTAATTATCTATATTTTATCATGTCTTGATATCTTGGGGGAACTTGATAGCCAGGGAGGGACTGCCCCTCCCAGAATTAGCTAATTCCTAGAGATAACAAACAACTTGGATTTGAGTACATGTGCAAACCAAGAAATCCAAAGCCCATCATCCTGTCCATCTACTTTATCTAACTCTCACAGATCAACCCAGTCTTTCTCCTGCTCTGGCAAGGCCAATGGCAGGAACTGGGCAACCAGAAACCACCACAACTATAGCCCATAGCTGGCTAAAATTATTCAAGCTAGCCAGTCCTACACTCTTCACTTTCCTATGGTACCCATAATATAAGGCTCTGGGCCGAGCTTTCCCCATACTCCTGCCTTACCAACCCTAGAGCTTCCATGCAGCTCTGCATGGCATAGTGTGACTCCTCCTCTTGAAAACTGTAAGTAATAAACTCTTCTTTCTATGGTACTTACCTCTCAAGTTGTCACTCAGTTACTTTTATAAATTAAATGACAATTTGTCTTAGTTACTTTCTCACCACTGGGACAAAATACACAACACCCACAACTTAAAGGAAAAGAGGTTTACCTGGGTTCATGTATTGCAGAAGTTTCAATTTAGAGTTGGCTGGCTCCAAGACAAAATTAGCATAGTGGAAAAGCCTGCTGCAGAGGAAAGGGGCTCCTGTCACAGAGGCCAGGAAGTAGAGAGAAGGGAGGAGCCAGAGAGGGAGACATATCCTTCCAGGTCACACCCCCAGTGACCCACCTCTTCTGACTGGGGTGACCTCCCAACAGCATATTTGATTGATGAGGCTTTGTGGGGGACATTCCATACTCAAAGCACAACACAACTAAAACACTCTTGCTATCTCAGCTTTCACTGCTCACTTTTGAAACTCAGGAACCAAGTAACTTTAGAAAATTTGTGTCCAAACCAAGATCCAAGTAAATTTTAACCAGCAAAAGATGCTTGTATATAACATGTTTAAAAATACCGTGAATGTTTAATTTTATTTTTAAATTTTTTACAGTAAAAATTGTCATTAAACCCTCTCAAAGTACTTCCTTTGTTTGAACACACTCATCCTGCTGTTCTTGCCACTTTCCGAAGCAGTTCTGGAAGTTCTCTGTTGAGAGTGTCTTTGTTGTGCTGTCGTGGCTGTTGCAATGTTGTGCATCTATTCAAAATATTTAACTTTCATGGTCATTCTGACTTTGAGGAAGAGCCAGAAGTCACACAGTGCCAGATCCAGTGAATAAGGCATACGAGGACACATTGTAATGTTTTTATTTGACAGAAATTACCACAAACATTTGATCAACCAGGGTGGTCATAAAGCAAAGGTTTAAACTTAAAAATGTATTATGGTAAAAGGCACACTGTCAGTAATCTCCCTCAAAATACTCAAAATATCCCCCTTACTTCAAATACACTTATCACATTATTTTTGTCAATGTGTCTTTTCTTATAATAAGGATTTTTAAAATTTTAAACATTCACTGTATCTTTTGATCAGCCCCTCTATTTGTTCCTTAATACCCTCAGAATCATACATGCTACTGGTGGCTAATAGCTTTTTCCCCAAGGAAATGATACAAACTGGATCAGTCAATAAAGCTAAAAACTCCACATTAGGTACAAAAATAAAGGTGTATACCCCCCACTTTTCAAAAATATTTGAACTAATTATGCAAATGCCATTCAATTTTCCCTATATATATATATTATATACAATATACACGAGAAATACCAAATGAATGTTGTGTACTATCAAAGTTCAAGGTAGCAAGAAAGCACCAATAATACAAATAAAAGTCAGTGGAGAGCCAAGCAAAATGGCTTAAAGGAAAAGAAAATGTTCTAGGTCCAAGCTCAATGCTGAGATTCACAGCAGCCAGAGAACAATTCGTTGAAGTGCTCTCTCAAAATGTATGCCTGTGGTTTTCCTGCACACAAGACCCTCTACTTGGCAGTCAATGACTTTCAACCCTCTTCCTCTCAGGGTGCTATGGATTCCTCCTCAGAAGCATTCTCTGACCTAAGGCAACTCCTTAACTGTGGCTGTTCCTTCAATGGCCATGATGCTCAGTACCATGCGTCTATGAGATTTCAAGCACATCTTCACTCTACTGTTGGCCGACTTCAGTCCTCATCCAGCAGCACTACAAGAACCATCTGACACACCCTTGAATGAAAGTTTCTGAGTAGGCCATTCCAAGGCTAGTAGTCAGCCACGTGGCCATGCCTTGTCATTGGTAATCAGTACATATTCAAGGAGGCCACCAAGGAAACTGCTCCAGAAGTCAGCCATGTCAGCCAGGGCTGAGCCAAGGAAGCAACAATCTCCCTCTGTTGGCTTTTGCTCTGTGCTACAGATGGAATTTTCATGGAATGCACTGTGTATGATTGGCTTTTTCTCAGGAACTGGAAAGGTATCTGAAGAATTCTCCATTTCCCACTAGATGCTAAAAACATGTTTCCAATTTTGTTTATTTACTTACTTGACTCTTATATTTGTTCAACGCTTGCTTGGTTATCCTTTACAAGGTTCATGACAGGAATATCTGCTTTGACAGGACCCTCCTGCTACCCACTATCCCTGCAGAGTTAGCATGCAGTAGAGTAAGTACAGGCTTAGCTATCAGAACTACTTGGGTTTGCATGACATTGAATGAGTCACCTAAACCCTCTGAGCCCTTGTCTGTAAATAAAATGGGAATACTCACTCCTACCTCATAGGGTTGTGGAAAAATTTAAATAAGATGAGTAGAACATTTCGCATGGTACTGGGTATATCACAGACATTCTAAAACATTACTTTTTCTGGCCTAGTACTAGCAACAAATGTGTTTAAGTGCCTCCTCTAAAATAATGGTATTTGACCTCAAAGAAATGGTAAATTGATCTTATAAAGAGATAGAGTAATGGTTACATATAGGCATATTAGTTAGGATAGATTAGGTTGTGCTGCTATAACAAGTCCAACATCTCAGCAAACTTAAAATAGTAAAATTTTATTTCTTTAACATATTATATGTCAGTAATGAGTAGAGAACTCTGTTGAATTTCTTCCTCATTCAGAGACACAAGCTAACAAAGATTCCACTGTATGACTGTAGCTGGTTATCTTGGTTACAGCTACGAAGAAATGGAGAATTGCCTGCTCTTCAATATGCATCAACACAACTCCATTCACATTTAATTAGCAGAGTCACATAATTGCAAAGGCATAGGGAAACATCATCTTTCTGCATCCTCAGAGGTAGAATGGAACCAGAGACTGGCATTGTTCATGTCTTCTCAGAAGTTATACAATATATAATGAACTTATAAATAAATGAAAAGCTAAGGTTTTCTTGAGCCTCTATGAGAGCCTCTGTACAGAGATAACTCTTCCGATGAAATCTAAAAATGAACAGTAAATTTCCAGATGAGCAAGAGAATAGAAGAGCATTCCAAAGAAAGCATGGTGCTCTCGGGGAACAAGTTATTCAGTGTTAGTGCTGACAGAAAAGAAACAAGGGAGTGAATCAAGAAGAGGTAGAAAATGAGATTGGATAAGTGCTAGATCATGTCACAATAAGGAGTTCAGGTGTTATTATGTAGGTGCCGGAGGGGTTGCGGGGGTAGAAGCACAGATAGGTCCTAATCAAGGAAATGAGAGGATCAGATTCATTTGCTCATCTCCTTAGTTGACAAATACCTTCTAAGCAGCTACTAAGAGCAAGGAGTTGGGGGCAGAATGGTGGATAAAATTCCTTCCTTCTCTCATGGGGTTTGAATTCAAAAATCAAGCAAGGAACTGTAGCCAAAATATGGGGAATGGATTAGAAGGGGGTAGCCAGTAAATTTACAAGCAGGTAAATTTTTCAAAACAATAGGTGAATAATAACACTGGCCTAAATGACAGCAGTGACATTGAAGAGGAGGGGGCACGTATCATTGGGAACATGCACCAGAAATATATAAGAGCAACAAAGTTTCCTGCTCACTCAACTAAATGAACGTCCGTGCCATTCACCTGGACTGGGAATGGAGAAGAAAGAAGTTATGAAGAAATGCTGAGTTTTGCCAGTGATGTGTTAACTTTGAGGTAATGTTTCTCCCTCAGGAATTTGGAATTCAAGAGATGGGAATGCACTGGAATATTATATTTGGAAGTAAACATAACGGAGCAAAATCCACAGGGGAGACAAGACTGATGGTAAGTGTCTATCTCCTCTCTGTCCCATGACCACATAGTATGATAATAGGGTATTTTAGAAGTTGCAAACACATGACAGTGAATAATAGGAAAGTGGATAGCAATAAACAACATATTCAACAGAAAAGTGTGAATATTTTATGAACAACTGCTCATAATAACACCTTGGAGATGACATTTTTAGTAAATAATCACCAAAGTATTCTGAGCTCAAAGTTATTCTTTTCAAGAATCTGAGTCCACCAAAAAAGATAAAAATTAAAGAAATCTTCCCAAAATAGTCACCAGGATATAGTAATGCCAAAAACACTCTGTAAATAATTGTTATACCTCTCCTCACTAGATTTTCTAGAGAAAAAAGTGGCTGAAGGAAAATAGACCTCACAAATGAAAAGCTTCAACCTAAAGTGCTCACAGAGAGGCTGACTTGGTCCCCAGAAAATACTTGAGAAAAAAAATTCTCTTAGAAATTAAAAATGATAACTAATAAAACAGTCAATGGAAAATATAGTTATGTCAAAGAAATATATATCAAAAGGCAATGGAATGGAAATAAAAGATCCAAGATTTGGACAATCTTGAGGACCAACTACTGACTAATAAAAGTTCTACAAAGGGAATGGAGTAAAAGGATGGAGGAAATTATCAAGAAATAATACCCTCAACTCCCAGAATTCAATGGAAAATGTCTTTCAAATATGTACACAGTGACCAGAAACAAGCATGCATTAAAGCACATAATGTGATTTTAAGACACCTGGGCTTAAAACATAAAACTGAAATGTCCCAGGATGTTGGAGAAAGACAGCAGTAGAAAATGAAAAAGGGACAGAAGGTAGATCACTGACCTACATAAAAAATAAAACAACAAAGATTCCAGAAGAAGACCAGAAAATACTTTTGTGATCTTAACATAGGCAAAGATTTCTTAAACAAGACACTAAATGCACTAAGTATAAAAAATGAGTACATTGGACATATCAACATTAAATATACCACTAATAAAGTGCATAAATCAGCCTATGAGAAGACATTCTCCACAAATGACTTGTAGCAGAATAAAGAGTTCCTTTAAACAATTAAAAAAGATGAGAAAACATTTTTTTTAAAGAGCCAAAAGACTTGAATAAGCATCTCACAAAAAAAACTAACTGGCTAGTAAATATAAGAAAAAAGTTTGACATAATTATTCATTAGGTAAATGCAAATAACAAGTTCAATGAGATACCATCACTCACCCATGAGGATAGCTAAAATTTTAAAAATTTACAATGCCATGTGCTGGAAGATATGAAGCAACTAGAACTCTTATACATTATGAAATGGAGTTCATCTACTTTAGGAAACTGTCCAACTTTCCAGGAGTTCTATGATTCTAATAGCCAGAATTTTTCACTCCCAGATATTTCCTTGAGAGAAACAAGTGTATATGTCCCCCAAAAGACGTATCCAAGAATATTAATAGCAATTTTATTCACAGTATCCAATATCTGGAAACAACTTAAAGGTACATCAGCAAAAGAACCAATAAATTGTAAAATCCACATAGTATGAAAATAAACAGATAACAAATAGAATGACTAAACAGATAACAACCAAAAAAGCAAAACAAATAACATAGATGACTCTCATAGATGTATTGAACAAAGGAAACCAGGCACAAAAGAGTAGAATTCCATATTTGAAGTCCAAGAACAGGTAAAGGTAACCTTCTGTGCTAGAAGTCAGATAAGTGATTATCTCTGGAATGGAATGGGATGAAAGCGACAAAGACCAGGTACAAAGGAACTTTCTGGATGTAGATTTGAATAGGGTTAAATAGGTGATACCTCAGTAAAAATTTAGCTATTCATTTAATATTATTTTACATTTTGTAAGATTATGCCCAGTTTTTTAAAAAAGAAGAAAGGGAGAAATGGCAATGTAACATTGAAATCTAAAACATCATGAAGGATTGCTTCCAAAAATTGCAAGAGAAAAACTACTTTGAATCTAGAATTTCAGACCTGTTATAGTCAGGGTTTGCAGGGGAATGGATTTATTAGAGGACACATAATTTATAGGATTGTTTTATAATATTCACCCAAAAAAGTCAAATGCAGAAGAGTGTAAGAGATCTGTATGCATGCTGAAGACCCAAAGAATCAGTCAAGGTCTGGATCCCACAGCAATATCCCACACTAGTCCAGCCAAAGGCCAAAGCTTACAGCAGTGTCCTCCATGAGTCCAGGCCCGGGCCTAGATCCCACCACAATGTCCCATGCAAATTCCTACCAAGGATCTGCACCAGAAAGGCCCACTGGCCAATGGCGGCAGCTAGAAGGTCTGCACCTGCAGGGTGAAGCTTGTGTGCCAGAAGGCTCAAGGATCTGCACTATAGCCAGGAAGCAATGCTCTAGGCAAAGACCAGAGCTCCCCTGAAAAGAAAGCAGCCATTGCCAGTGACAGAGCTCGTCTAACGACAAGAGTTAAGTTTGTATCAGGAAAACCAGCTGCAGCAATCTTCTCCAGAAAAATCAACAGCATGCAGTCTTCCCCTCCTGTTCTCCTTTATGTCATTTTGGCAACAATCCTCGGGTAGATTTCCATGCACAGAACTTCACTGATTCAGTTCATCTGGGTGTTCCAAGCTGACCATTAGTCAATCCACCACAAGATCCTTCCAAACATCCAATCAAACATGAGGATAAATTAAAGACATTTTGAAATAAAAAAGGACTCAAAAAAATGTTAACTTCCAAGTACCCTTTCTCCAGACATGTTCACCAATTGCAAGAATACCTAAAATATTCAGAAAATAAAAGATTAGCCACAGAGGAGGGAGAGGGCTATGGTGGAAGGTATTCAGGAAAAGGTAAAAGGGAGAATTGAAATATTATCAGATATGTGACAGCACTTAGGAAAAAGCTATTGATTGGTCTGTGACAGATATAATACAACATTCTGGAAAGAAAGAAAAGATGATAAATAACTATGTCAACAAATTTAGAAGACAATTGAGTGATTATTGACATTAGACAAAATAAAAATGGTCCTAAAAAGTAAATATCATATTCTTCTACTTTGCAAAGAGAATATTAGCACAAAAGGAGTCATATGAATATAGTTGCAGTATTCTTAATACTGATATTTGGTACCACAATAAATATAACTATCTTAATGGGAAGAAGGCTCGTCAAGATCCAAGACAGTGAAGTCTTTATCTATACTGGAAGAAATTGAACAAATCAAGAAATAGCAGTATAAATTATTATATAAATAAAGGAACAAGTTGATACAGGAGGCTAGATTTCACACTTAAGTCTTTCAGGGCTATTATTTAATAGAATTTTTAAGATGCAGGAGCAAATACAAACATATATGATTAAATAGAGAAGGAAAGAATAATAAGAAAAGGATCCTGAGAATTCTGAGGATCTTCAACATTTAAAAGGGAAATAAAGAAAAGTTTGCAGAGGCTGAGAAGGCAGAACCAAAGAGGTGGGAGGAGAAGCAGAAGAAAGAAGTACATGAAGCCAGCAGGAGGAATTTACTGAGTTCTTGGTGGTGGCGTTAAGACTAGATAGAGATTTTAAGGCACTACACATGTTATAGCCTTTTGTGTACACACAGCCCAACACCTAAAGGTGGTTCTAGAACTATTAGATCCTAGGCACAACTTGTGCTCTGCACTGCCAGAGCAGGTAACCTAACCCTTGGAAGCAGCCAGAGCTAACAAATTCTCTCAAAACTTGCTTGACTGCTCCACCCATTCTGTGGCCTCCTGAACCACATCTGCTTCCTACTTCCTCTACCAGCCCTGGAGATAGTTACCTTGGGCTCCATTCCAAGGGTATGATTAGAGACTCTCAACTTCCCTGGATCTCTGTGGCTCTCATTTAGGTATCTGAATGCCTTCTCCATTCTAAGACTGTCCTCTGACTCTTGGGACGAGTCTACTATTCTCTCTAGGAGCCCATCCAGGTGCCTGCCACCTGCTTCTGGGGTTGCTGCATCTTTTAGCTTCTGCCACGAAAAAAGCAGATGTGCTTCACCTTTCCCAGGAGAACACATGACTCCAATATTTGTAGGGCTTGCCAATGAGCGTTCCCTAAAATTGCCTTATAGGCAGATAGCAGGGCCATGGTGTATTTATGGATGCATTCCTTGTCTAACTGGAAATTAAAAGCATTAATTCTTTAGTAAAGAAAGAGGTGAAAGGGGCTGTGATCATTCTTCCACACTGAATGAACCAGAAAATTCTGAAAGTACAAAAAGAAGCGACACTTAAGAAAAATGCTTGCAGAATAAAAGATATACCAAAGACACATATGAATAACCCAACCTGATAGATGATTTCAACAGAAATGTAATTATTTGGGAAATGCTAAAGGGACATGGAGAATCATCCACAATCAAGGGAAGCTATTTACACGGAGGTACAGTGGTCTATTATTCCAACTGGAATGATGTTTATTGAGTGCTTGATCAGCAGTAGTATTAGTGCCATTTTACAGATGGGTAAACCGAAGCAAGGAGAAGTTATGAAACTTGCTCCAAAGTCCTATGGCTGGTGGAGGTGGGGTTTGAACCCAGGAAAAAAGTCTCCAGAGCTGCACACTTACAAGTTTAAACTATAAAGTCAAGAATGGATCACATGCTCTGGAGGTATTTCCAAGCTGCCCAGCCTCTGTGAGAAATATATCACAGAGCCCATAGAGCTGAGCAAGAAGTCAGCCCAGACACAGGCTCCTAGCTCCAAAAGAGGGCAAAATTCTACAGCCAGTCATTCTGGTATAGACACAGCTATTCAGCAACACTTAAAGTCAAGTTTTCACACCACATCTGGAAGCACAGACAGAGTACAGCAAACATTTCCAAACTTCTACAGACAGAGCTCTAGGTGCTTAATACAGACTACAATCTGAACAATAGACACTAATCCTGAAAAGTTACATATCCTGATGTAAATTGTAACCTTGAAAAGTCCAATGGTACAACATTCAGAGAAAAATTTTGTGACTTATATTTTGGCAAACAGAGCCTATCATTTCAGAGGTTTGTATCCATTTTTAAGGCAAATTCTTCACAACCAGCCATATCTGAACATGAAAGATTTTATAGCCAAATTTTACTCCAAGGGCAAAGAGTTTTCCAGTTGACACCAAATACACCTTTAGAGCAAAAATATCACATAGAAAGAATTGCAAGCTTTGTTAAAAAGAACCTCTGCCTTAGCATCAGCATTACAGTCATCCTAAATTATTTTGAAATCTTGATTCATTTGAAAATCAATTCAAATGCCTCCCCACTGGCCCTTCTAGTAAATTTTACTAAGCAATAAACTCACATCAAACATAATTCATTGGGGAACTTCAGAAGAAACCAGTCAAATTCACTATACAGCCAAATCAACATCCTTCCTCATATATCTTAACAGAGAGGGCCAATGAAATCTGCTGTCCCTAGGACATGATCTCTCCCAGAAAGGAGCCTTGGCACCAATATAGAGTGAAACACTTGCAGAGCTGAGACTTTGGCATTAAGCGGCCATGTGGCTCCAGCCGAGCTCCAACCGAGCTCAGTGCAGATGTGGAGTCAAGGCCAAATTTCTCAGCTAGGTCCTGAAGGCACCAGGCTTCCTGCTTTCTTGCCAAAGAAGTTGAAGGTACTTTCTGGCCATGACTCAGCTGGTGCAGACGGACACCCTGTAAACAGTGGTGTAGGATCCATTGTGAGCCTTCCTGAGTGCTCTGGAAAGCATTACCCTACTCAAAGGGGATGAAAGCCTCTTTGAAAGCATTTCTCCTAGCCTAGCCTACTCAGAGATGAATGCAAAACCCATAACACATGGGAAGAACCAATTTCCCATGCATTGACTAATTATCTATGTGTTCCTCTTTCAAAATCATTTTGTTTATAAAAAGAAAAAAGTGCTCCCATCATTAATACCCCTAGACCAAGTCCTCTGCCCTTTCAGGATCTCAAGGACCTCATTTGTAAAACAAAGAGTTGAATTAAATGATTGTGACATCCTCTAACACCTAGTAATGGTGGTCATGTTTTAGCAGTTTCATGTAGTTCAATATGTACATGCACATGCCCTATTCATAAACGCTCAGAAACATTTACTTCTACTTATTTGTTCAATGAATGTTTACTACTTGCTATATACCAAACATTTTCCCAGGTGCCTCTAGCAAAAAACAACACAGACAAACTTGTTTACAGCTATCTTCCAGGCGTAGCAGAAGCAAAATGATAAATAGCTATCAGTTACTAATAATTGCTATAGAGAAAAATAAAGAAAAGATGAAGACTGCTAGAGTTGGATAGAGTGTTCCACTGCTCTATGTGGCAAAGAGACTTAGAGAGACAAGGGTAGAAGCAGGGAGAGCAGTCAGCAGACCACCATCATGATCCAGAGGAGGAATGGTGGTAGCTTGGATAAGGTGGCAACAGTGGGGCTGACAAGTCTGACATATTTTTTGAAGGTAAAATCAATAGAACTTGCTACTATACAGTAAGAGGAGTGTGAGAGAAAGACAGGCACCAAAGATGATGCCAAGGTTTTTCACCTGAATAAGTAGAATCATGAGGTTTCTGTTTACTGAGCTGGGAAAGATTATGGAACAAACCTCTACACGGTTAGGGCAGATAGAAATCCCGATAATTAATTTGGGGCATGTGAAGTTTGTGATGGCCTTTAGGCATTTTATGAAAGAGTTCTGGTAACCCCACAGACTTCTAGAATCTTCTCTGGAGAATAATTCAAAATATAATCCCCTGTGAATGTGCCCTCATCTTTTACTTAGGAACTCCCAACAGACAACCTGTGACATCAGGAAAACATTTAACAACCTGCTCTCCAGGGAGGAAAATAAATCCCTAGCAGTTGTCAATTTCTGTGGTGTAAATTCTTCCACAATGGCTATTTTCAAGCTACCAGTGTGAAGTCACCAAATGCAGAGACGGGGAGAGATGTTCGCCCAAGCCAGTAAGAGCAGCAGGCTCCCTCCAGCCCCCACAGGGACCTGTTTCCCAAGCCTTTTCACCTTCTCCTCAGAGAAGATAGAAGGGAAACAGAGCAGTTTGAAGAGGGGAGGTGATGCCTTTAAGCTGCTATCCTTTAAACACCTTTGCAGGGATTTTGAAAAAACAGGTTATGAGAAAGCCTGAGGCATTTCTATTTTAAACAGCTGCCTTATTGTAACACATAGATCCAGAGATCTGACTTTAATTATCTCTAATGTAAAACAAATTTACTCAAATTTCAGTGGGGGGTAGAGCCGGACAGGAGAGGATGGACTCCCTAATCCTGTCGAAAGTACTCCAAATCATTTTTTTAAAGAAAAAAGATATTGTCTACATGTTTTGTGGGTTCTGAGTCCAGTACTTCTTTGTGAATGAGTCAGGGAATATCTGAATTGCTCATAAATTTGGGGCAAGAACAAAATTTTGCTTTGGGCTTAACCTGCTCCTGAAGAGGAATGACATTAGGTTTGCATTAGTGAATTCTGTTGTCTGGTCAGCAAATTAATTCTTAGGAAAGGCTTTATTTCCTCCCTTCCACTGGAACAGAGGTCCTTAATCCTCCTTGCATTTTATAATTACATGGGGAAATTTTTTTCAAGACACTCATGCTGAGGCACCACACCAAGAGTTTCAGGTTTGCTGGTCTGGCAAGAGGCCAGTCCCCCTGCTGATTCTAATGCATAGCCAGGGTTGAGAACCACAGCTCTAGAAGTTCAAGTAATGAGTGGTTGGTTAGAAACAAGCTGGTCCCTCATGGTTGTTGAAGGAGCACAAGTAAGTGGTTTCATGAGCGGAACTGCCCAGGGCCAGGAGCTAGCCAGGGTTCTAATCCATTTCTGCCACTTGGCACATGTCATTAGAAAAACTATTTAACAATGTAGACTTCAGACAGTTGGGATGGCTGGCCTGTAGGCTCACTCATCCCTCTGACATTCTGTCTACTAAAATAGGGGAACTGTGTCACTGGAGATTCATGTTGGCAGCCACTCAGGGAACCACCTGTAAGGCCTGAAGATGTGTTTCTGGGAGCATAGCAGCCACGGCTGTTGTTGCTTACAACTAATAAAAGAGCTGCTAAATACCTTGATAAGAAAAGTCTGTGTAAAGCAAGGCTGGGCCAAAGGATTTGCCCAAATAAAGCCTCCATCTGGGATGGAGAGTCAAGTTGATACAAAATCCCAGGCTTTCCCAATTCTTACACCAGAGCTCCGGGTTTCTTGCCTCACAATAATGCAGCAGAACTATTGCCCTACAAAACCCTGAAATTGCACATAGATCAAATAATAAACCCACCAAAGGTCAGTTGAGAAATGTCCTGTAAAGTCAAATTAAGATTTAACTTCTTGATCTTTGGGGCTATTAACAATTAATGATCATTGGCAATGAAACTCTCCTATAATGGAAGTCTGCATATTCTCTTCCCTACCCAATCCTCCAAGCTACAGCAATCTCATCTTCTCCCTCCACCCTATGCACACCCTGCTGAACTCACACATCGACACCAAATGGAGGACCAAAAAGCAGAGGAAAAACAAAGCAGAGTGGATGGTGAGTAGACACAGAAACTGCTGGTCCAACGCAGACAAAAGCCGAGGAAAAAACTGTTGCTGAGGAGCATGAGATTGCATGGAAGGTCTTAACTAAAGAGTGAATCCTGGCCCAGGTTGAGCCCCATGGGATACACTTGCGGGCTATAGCCACTAAAGGAGTCCGACGTGCTTGCATGGGGTGACTGCCGCCTCCACTGACTGCACCAGCCAGTGACACTTCCAGCCCAGCTCCACCGCCAGAGTGTCCCGAGAGGGTCTGGAGAAGAAGCAGTGCCAAACAGCCAGTGGTTGCAAAGGCTTCTGATTAAGGAAAGCAAATGGAATGGAAGCTTTGTCTTTTAAGCCCCTGCCACACGTTTTCCAAAAGAATAATATAGTTTTTTTAAGCAGAAGAAAGAGAAGAGGAGGAAAAGAAATGTTGAGGACTCGGTTTGGTAGACCAGATGGGGGAAGCAAATAAATTCGATGCTTTCAACAAGAGAGCAGGTCAGTGCTGCCAAACTAGCCAGGGGAGGGCTTCTCTGTTTTCCTTACCTCTCTTCTCATCCAGGAACACACATTCAAATTTCACGGAAGTAGATGGTGGAGGGAATCTGTTACATCACCTGTTAACCCTTTTCCAAATACAAGAGCCCTGTCCCTGGCTGATTCAGTTCAGATGCAACCTCCTAAGTGAAATCCCTGGACTATGGCACCTTCTCCTGTGGCCCTGTCTTACGCACTTTCCTTGGTGTTGACTCAAGTTGTTTTTTGTTTGTTTTGTTTTGTTTTGTGTCGGCACCAGGAATCAAGGCGCTCCACACCAAGGTAAAACCCCTGGTTTCCTTGTTGTTGAGACACCTGCAGCTTGGAGGAGAGGTTTGTTTTGGCTCACAGTTTGTAGAGGTTTCATTCCATAGTCCACTTGCTCCAAGGCAGAGGAAGGCAGAAGGACCTGGCAGAGGCAAAGGTGGTGACGTGAAATCATGGCGGCCAGGAAGCAGAGAGCATGAAGGGAGGAGACAGGAAGGGAGATATAACTTCCAGGTCATGTCCACAGTGACCTCCTCTTCCAACAAGGCCCCACCTCCTAAAAACAAGCCAGCTATAAGCCCCAATCACTTTCCAAAGCTCCCACCTATGATCCTATGAAGCTTTGGGGGGACATCTAGATGGAAACCATAACAGTCCCCAAGGCCTCACCCATACTGTCCAAAGAAATACTGTCCTGTTGTCACATAGTTATGTGTCTGTCTTCCCAAATTCACAGGGAACTCTGAGAAGGTAAAAGCTAGATCTGGCTCCTTTTCTTATCTGTAGCACCTAATAAATGCCCCCCAAAGGGACAGACAGGTGGACAGACACACAAGCCAGGGGAAGTCAGAGGGGCCGCTGCTCCAGGAAGGAGTCTTTGTTGACAGGAGAGAGGAGAACTGGCTGCCCGGGGGACAAGCTTTCCTCTAGCCATCAAGTCATCTTTTCTGGAAGTCTGGGAGGGCTGTCAGCAAGATCTCTGCCAGTGTCCTCCGTGTCTCTCTCTATTTATACCCTGGGGCCAGGAGACTGGAAGAAGCTGTCTGAAGCCAAGGACAGTGGTCGGCAAGCTATACCTTCTCTCCATTTATTCTTGGCAAGAGTCCCCAGAGTTTAGGTTTCCTCTAGAAAGTAATCTCTGAGAGAAAGAAATTCCTTCTTAAAAAAAAATCTCCTGCTATTTTCAAGGAAATCGACAGAAACTTTAAATATCTGCTTTGTAGTCCTAAGTCACCAAAATTCAGCCTTCAGCAAAAAGACTATAGTCACTGCAAAAGCCGCTGACTCGAAAATGATCAAGAGCTTCCTGGAAAAGGAAGAGCAAATAACAGAAAAGAAAAAGGAAATCAGAACAAAGAGTAAAACTGAAAAGATAAGAGAGCATGATTTTTTTTAATGCAAGAGATATAAAATCAACAGCATATGATGTATTCACTATTTAATGGCGCAAGGAAAAAAGAGTTCAGTAAGATACTTGGGCTTATTTTAATTGATCTATAAATGAACACACACATAGTATAAAGTCTATTAGCCCAGCTTGCTAAAGCCTCAATGTGCTTTCTTTTGAGAAAAGAAGCAAAAGCCAGAGATTGAGAACACACATTTGAGTGAGTTGAACCCCACTTCACATCTTACCACCTTTGCAACTTTGAGCATGTTACTTAGCCTGTCTGAGCCTCAGTGTTTTTAGCTATGAAATGGGGCTGTTGTGAGGCTTACTGTACATATAGAAGATGTTGGGCCAGTGCCAGGCACACAGGAAGTGGCAGGTGGCAGTGTTAGTACTACCAGTCTTCAGAATCATTACCATCATTATAATAATAAAGAAGAAAGCAGTGGATATTTGGCATTTAGAAATAAAGAGAAAAGTCCAAGTTGCATGAAAAAAATCTCCTGAAAAAAATCTCCCTTCTACAGCTTTGTCTTCTGTTGATCAAATTCATTAGTCTTCGTTTTTGTAGAATCCTCAGTAACAGAAGAAAGATCCAATTATGGTCTTGGAATTTACTAGGAAGGGTATTGATACCTATGATCAGTTTTTCCAAATGGCTGAAACAGAAAGGTTTTCTCCCCTGAATATTCACACCAACAAAAGTCTGCGCTCCAGGAGCTCAGTTCTGTAAGGGTGAGGTCTGAGGAACCACTTCAGTCTCATCAAAAGATTGTTTCCACAAAAAAAACAAAAAAGGATTGTTTTCATTTATTATTTCTCCTAAAGTCTGGAGAAATAAAGATGCAAGCTAGATTTTTTTTGGGGGGGGGGCATTTTACGAAGTGCTGCATCAGTTACCAGCCCCAAGTTCATGGACTTTAACAGTTTATCATTGAGAACAGGACTTTGCCACAAGAAGCTTAAAAAACTCAGCAGGACCCAGTCCTCCTCGATTTCATTATAGGCCTTCAAGGGCCCAAACCCAGACCCTGAAACACAGTGGGGGCAGGGAGTGTGCACACCCAGCTGAGGCAGGGATGAGAAGAATGAGCCACCTGTCATGTCAGGGACACTCGCACCTTTCCCAGGTCAGTTCACCTACGGGGTGGATGGAAAACTGGCTGATTTAGGGTGTTGAGGGGGAGGTGATTAAAGTATGTTATGTACATTTACAAATCTGCCAAAACTAAACCCATTAATCTATATAACCAATATGCATTAATTTTAAAAAGTTGGGAGTAAAAAAGAAACTCAGCCAACTTAAAAATACCAGTACCAATCATCATGGAGACGCAAATAAACTCAAACAGCACCTTTCTGCATCCTTCATTTTCATCTGGGTTTAACATGAATAATATAGATTGACATTTGACTCAGGATAGTTTTGGTTTTTTCCTTTTGCATCTCATCAAATATTTTTAGCATTTTTTACAATTTGGTAAATGCTAATTACCATATAATTACATTCCATAGGCACAGGACCAAGTAATGACTGGCGAATTATGCTTGGTAAGAGAAAGAGGGCATGCTCTGTTGGCAAACATGCTGGAAAAAAGAGTGATATTGGTGGATGATTAGGAGCTGGCTTTTCATGTGTTGTTTTTGTTTTGTTTTTTTTTTTTTTTTTGGTTTTTTTCCGGTACCGGGAACCGAACTCACGACCTTGCGCTTGCCAGGCAGGTGCTTTGCCGCTGAGCTAAATCCCCAGCCCCCTTTTCATGTGTTTATCTCCATATTATACATGTGAGTGCATGTGTATGTACATGGATACGAAGCAAATGAGCTTCAATATTTTATATGCATGTGCATGTTTAAATATACATTTATATATATATATATACATAGTATATATAAATTTCTACTTACAAGGTTGTGTGCCTACCAGTGTGTGTGTGTGTGTGTGTGTGTGTGTGTGTGTATGTGTATGCACTGAACATTTCATGTGTGTGAACAATATTCATGTGTTCTTGTGAAGAACTTGTCTCATGAGCCCTGTCTGTGCCGACATAAGGCCTTGTTTTAGGAAACATGTTTTCCATTTATATGGTTTATTATCCCCTGGTTGTTTCCTTCCTTGAATAAAGAAATGCTGGACCTACAGACCCTTCCCTCCTCCTCCTCATCACCTGCCATCCCTGGGAAAGGCTGGCTTCCCACTCTCGCAGACCTGTGACTCCCACCATCCCGCTTAGTGGCAGCCCCATAGCTGCCCTAACCAAGTCCTAGGTGGTGGGCTCTGTGGATCCAACTCCTCCATGTGTCCTAGTAGGGGAGAGATGTGGGTGGGAGGCTCATGCAGGCCACGTCGATGGAACATGGGACATCTGGATGCAATAATGCCGTGTAATAAAGTACCTCCTGTAGTCCGGGATCGAGTCACATCCCACGTTCATGGTGGAAGTTATCTGTCTCTCTCCGTTAGAGAGTCTCTGAAGAGGGTGTGGATTTAAGCCCTGACTTTTCTATAAACATGGCCCTGGTGCCCTAGAGAAAATGTGAGAGATTTTCTGTTGCGGGGTCACATCCTTTCTATGCCGACTCCCTGGGGCTGGATATGCAGGTGGCCTTGCCCCGGTTTTCATCTGTCTTTAGCCTAAGGGATCTCTCCTGAGCCTACAGCAGAGTATTCTTTCCCCTCTTCCACTTCCTCAGCTTCTCAAGAGACAAATGGAAGAATGACTTTGTGACCCACAGCACCACTGTGCTCTGAGATCAGCCGCTGTCTCTGGTGTGTCCCTAAAATGCCTCTGCCACTCCATCTGCCCTCCCAAGCCTTCTCTGGAGCCCTCTCTCACACCCTGTGTCTATAGCCTCATCCCAGAGGCCTACCCGATCAGCAGAGCCCAGAATCCCAAATTCTCCTTAAACCTTCTCTACTCTCAATACACTAAGCCAGACATGGTGGCCCATGTCTGTAATCCCACTGCTCAGGGAGGCTTAGGCTGGAAGATCACAAGTTTGAGGCCAGTCTGGGCTACTTAGAAACTTAGTGACCCATCTCAAAATAAAAATAACAAAAAATAAAAAGATCACAATGTAGCTCAGTCTGAAGTCCCTATGTTTTATCCCTAGTATTGAAAAAAAAGTTTTTTCAGAGTTTTTATCTCTAGAGGTGAAGGCCAGTCGTGTGTTATTCAGTTCATTTAATGCATTTGTCTGACACATCTGCTAGCTAAAGGACTGTGCCTTGTCAAGAAAAAAGTCTACAGAAGGTAAAATTAGAGGTAAGGTTCCAAATGGAAATGGAGTTGTTAGAAGCTAGAATGATATTTTGGGCCTCCTCTGCCATCCTGTGTACCAAAGACATCTCCAGCAAAGCTAAGAGGAAGGTCCGATGATCCCTGAAAAGGCCTTCTCCAAAAAGGCAAGGCTATGTTCCCAGTCCTGAGCCTGGCCCGCCCATCCTCAGAACCGCACACAGAGCCTCTCTCTGCTCCCATGTGGAGGGCCGGCACCTTCACCCTGCAGTTGGGGAGGCCAGCAGACAAACAGTACCCCTGAGACTAGCACACCTCACAGGCTTTTCCCAGGGCACCACTGAGGAGCTAGAGCACATAGAACTTGGAGGCAAAGCAACCAAAAGCACTTTTGGCAGGAATGCAAGGGCCATCAGGAAGCTAATTTAGAGCCTGCCTGGCTCACTTGAGTCTGGAAGGATGAGAGAAAGAACAAGAGTTATGTAGAGAATTGTCAGAAGGCAGGAAAGACCCAAGGCCTTGGTCTTAATCATGTTCCATGAGAAGATGTCCTGGCATAGTGCATGCACGGGACCTGCCAAGCCTTGAGTAATGAGAACAAACAAAGGCAGAAAGAGAGGGAGGGCTGAGGGCGACTGGTGGAGAGAGGGAAGTCAGGCTGTGTCTCGGTGGTGCCAGACATCTGGGTAAACGTTTGAGCCAACGGATGGCCATTTTGTCTAAGGAACAGAAAATATCTCCTCTGAAAATGCCTAGGTCACATCATTATGATTTTGCTTTTTCTTTTGTTTTGTTCTTCAGTGGTCATGCAGATGTTTGAACATTCCTTGAGGGCATAACCAAGGCTTATTTATTTTCAGGTGTGTCAACCGTCCAGCACTTAGCACACATCTGGCGCCTAATAAGTACTCAATACATGTACAAGGGAAGGAGGAAGAAGCCATAGACAGATGACCCCCAAACCTTTCATGATAAGTGAATTTATTTCCAAACTAGGATAATTTTGAGAATAAAAGCAAATGCTAATACTGGCTCTGGAAAACAAGGCCATGTGGTTACCCCACTTAATGGCCAATTATGTGTGGAAAAATAAGGCATTAGAAAGGAAGACCTTTTGTTATTTTCCAAATACTGTAAGTTAGACAAGCTTGGAACAGCAGGAATGTCAGTGTGGCTGGAGGGAATAGAAGGAGGCTGAGAGTGGGAGAATGCAGTGTGAGAAGGAATTTAGGCTCATTTCAGGTGTGATAAAGACCCATGAGGAGGTTACCTGAGTGGGTGATAAGATTGGATTTATGTCTTTAAACATCCTTCTGGCTGCAGAGTGGAAAATAAACTGTAGAGCAAAAGGCAGCACTCAGCCATCATGGCTGTCCATGAGAGGATGGATAACAGGCGCCTTAGGCTGAGGGGCATTGAAAGGGTGCTGCAGAGGAGAGGGAGAAGGAGCTGGTGTCAGGATAACTGATCTAGGCTGAGTTGCTGAGCTTTGCTAAAGTCATAAACATGGCTGGGAAAGTCAAGAGAAGAAATGAAGATACCTGTGGGTTTTGAGCCTGAGATACCAGCTGGGAAGAAGGGGAAGCTAGTGGAGGTTGGTAGTTGGGAGTGGCCATCACCAACCTCTTCTAAAACACAACCTTTGTCCACTTTCTGTCTCTTGCCCTAATGACCTCTCTTGCAGCTTTTTTCACAGTCTATAATTGTTTTATTTGTGGGTTTATTTGGTTAGTCACTGTCTCCTCCACCAGACTGTTAGCCTCTTGAAGACTTTGCATTCTCTGCTTAGCATAGCACTAGTATTTGGTACTTGCTGGATAAATATTTACTTAAAGGAAAACCAAGGTATCTTTTAAAAAATACTAACCCTGAGCTTTAGGACATGTTCTGCAACCAATAAGATCTAGAACCCATACTGTCTGGTTCTTGGCTCTCTCCATTACAATGAGAAATTTGGTTGAGATGTACCCAAGATCCCTTCGAGCCCAAGCCTTCTAGCACATCTCCTTCATTACCAGTACTGAACATGTACCCAGTGTCTGCATTTCCCCAGAGCTATATTGGGATCCTACTACTCTTTCTTCATGTCTAATTTGTATTATCCCCAATGTGGCATGTAGTCTACATGCAATAAGCCAGATAGATCATATTTTGGCTAAACATGATTGATTCTGCAATTCTCTGACAAAATAGTTCAAGATTTAATTTTCTTCTTTCCTCTTTCCTTCTTCCAGCCCCATATCCAAGAGGAAACTTTGAAATAAGCCAGTGAAGCACTGCTCTGCCAACAATTCTATGCTATCTGGGCCTCCCTGAGTTTGCATTTGGCATTCTCCAACCCAACAGTTCCCCTGACCACTCTTCTGCCCATGCTAAAGGGAAAGAGAGAAGAGATAAAAGAAACTTATGGATAATCCCACAATCCTTATTAGCCACTAGTTAAAACCTCCTGAGCTACTGGACATGGTGCACACTCCTGTAATCCCAGCATTTGGGAAGTTGAAGCAGAAGGATCTCTTGAGTTCAAGGCCAGCCTGTACTACATAGCAAAATACAGTCTCAAAAAAATAAATGAATTTAAAAAAAAAAAAAAAAAAAAAAAACCTCCTGAGCTAACAAGAACTCAGGCTAGGAATGTTCCAGTACCTTGCATGTAGAGTTGCAGCATTATCTACAACAGTTATACAGAGTCATGCCTTGTGCCAGGGACCAGCTCCTTCCCAAAGGAAAGCCTCTAACCACTGGGATGGGGACCAGAGTCTGAATTTGACTCCCATAGCCTGGAACTACTACTGGGAGCTCCACTCTGCTATTGCTCCCAACCTTGGACCACAACTTCCACCCATGTCCAAAGCCTAGGACTCTTCTCCTACTGTATACCGGACCTTTGGCCACCAGTTTCTGGCCACCTTCTGCCTTAGTCCTTTGCCTGACATGTGCTTTCATCTGCCATAAGCACAATAATCCTGACGACACATGGAATCAAAGAAAGCCAACCTGAACAAGTAGACCAGCTCCCTCCATACTGTATTTCTCTCCACCTTCCCAAATGCAGTTTATCACCTACTTCAGACCCTTTCTTGAACTTTGAGGCCAGTCTAATTTATGTTTCAAAGTTCTGTCAGAAGCTCAGCAAGCGGCCCCACTGGTAAGTGTTTGCTAAATACACTCTCTTGGTTACACTGCTGCTTTTAAATCTGTTATTATAAAGAGACATGGCAAGCACTGCAAATTCTCAGTAGTTTTTCCCAATTTAAATAAAATTTAACACACTCAGTAGCAACTTGTAATGCAACTGCCTGATGTGTAGAGCCACCTTCCATGTCTGGTCTGGACCACCATCATCTCTCTGTACCTGTGCCTGCCACAGGACCTGGCTATGACTATGAAATGAACAGATAGCTTTGCTTTCCCCTATAGTTTTTCTCCATAGCCACAATCCCATGCAAGTAGAAGTCTGATCATCTCAGGCCTCTGCTCAAAATCTCTCCTATCATCTCAGAGGAAAATGCCTTGCAACAGCCTAGCGTTCATTCCCTTCAGAGTTGGAAGTTTTCTTGGTCTGCTTATGCTACTATAAGCAAAATACTTGAAATTTCAAGCAACCGAAATTTATTTCCCATAGTCCTAGGGCTGAAAAATATGAAATCCGGGCACAAATAGGTTTGGTGTCTAGTGAGGGTTGAATCTCTGCTTCCAACACAGCACCTTGAATGTCCTCTGGAGGAGATAAATGCCATGTTCTCACACAGTAAAAGGAAGGAAAGGAACGGGCAAACTGGGATAAACTCACTCCCTCAAGCAATTTATAAGGCACTAATCCCATTCATGAGGACAGAGGCTTCTCAACCTAATCATCTCCTAAAAGCCCCATCTCTTACTACAGTTACTTTGGGGATTAATTTTCAACATGCATTTTGAAAGGGATACAACATTCAAATCCTAGCAGAAATGTACGCAATTGTTCCTCAAACACACCAGGCATGTTCTTGCCTCAGGGCCTTTGCAATGATTGTTCCTCTGCCTGAAATAAACTTTAGATGGTAGATGGTTCGCTCCCTCCGCTCCCTCAGATCTGCTCAAATGGCCTATGCAGGCCATTGTATTACCATTGCAATCTTCATGAAGCCATCCAATCCCAGTCACCCTGCTCTTTTCCTCCATGAAGTCATTCTGTAACAAAGATAGCCTTTGCTTCTGTAGTGCACTGTTCTTTATTTTTCTCTTTTCCAATGAAATCTAAGTTCCCAGAGGGTAAGAAATTTGTTTACTATGTTCAGTGATGAGTCCTAGTGCGTAGAGCAGTGTCTGGCATATAATATTGTTGAATAGATTACTTAATAGGATGTTCACCAACAGTCCAGGCATGGGTCTTATGCTAGCTTTGAATCTCAGGATTACCTTTAGTAGCTGTGTAACTTCAAACAATGTCTTAACATTTTTATACTTCCATTTACTCAACTGTAAAAATGAAGAAAACATTGATAGTAGCATTTTACAGAACCGTTAGAAACTTCACATAGCATCTTAGCACAGTGCCTGGAATACAGAAAGTATTTTGCGGATAGTGTCTATTGTCATCAACCTTAGTGGGTGCATAGACATTTGGAAATAATAAAAAAGCCACCTGGACTGAAGCCTGGTAAATAAGTGAGTAAAAAATGTCTGTGCCCAAAAACAAGATGGGAAGATAATGCAATGTGAGTGGTTCTCTTTTGCGGTTCATAAGCCAGCTCTACAAAACAATTCTGGGAAAGAGCGAAGAAAAAGAACTACTCTCATGTTTTAAGCATTGGTTCCCCGCTGTGGCCACCTGGGAGCACAACGCCCTCTTGGCCGCGTGTGCTCCGACTTGGTAGTCCCAAGGAGCTCCAGCAGTAGAGGTAAAGTCCCTTAAATGTCCTCTGATGCACCTCTTACTTTCTCCTACTCCTGACTCACTTTACATTGCTTTTCTGCCAAAGAGAACCAAGCGCTGTCTGAGTATCTGGGTCAAGAAGCTCTGGGGAGAGAGTGCCGAAGAGTCTCTACAGGAGAATGTCACAGAAAGTGATACCCTGAACCAGACCACACAGTAACCTGAGTGCTCTGAAGGCCTGGAAACATGATCTAGTGAGCAGCCATCAGACATGGGACTATTCCTTTGTGGGATAGACTTTCTGGTGCCCAGAGGGAGGGGGTTAGACTCACCTCTGGATAGGCTGAACACCAGTCACCCCATTAGACATCTGCATCCTTTCTCCTTTCTCCTCTCCTTTGGCACTCAGGAAAGAGGGGCAAGGACATGGGGCTCCAGAGTGGCACTCAACCCTTCCACCTGGAAAAGATACAGAACAGAGGGCTTCTCCACTATAGTGATGCTCTCTTCTCTTCTCTAGGGCCAAGAATATTCTTCAACTTGTACCGGAAGCTCAGGAGGGAACTTAGAGGCTGTCCCTCCTTGTTTTACAAAGGAGAGATGAGGCCTAGACAGAGGATGTTGGGGTAGGGGAGTAGACACAATTGGTGGCCCATCCACATCACCTCAGCTCATTCTAGAGGTCTCATGCAGAGAGGTCTCCTACCCACCAAGTACATTTTGCGGGTGTTTGTCTGGAGTGTCCTCTAGCTTCGAGAGTCAGCCATAGATGTGCCATGGAATATGAAGAAATTGTTCCCAGCCTAGCAGTCCACCCATGCCCAAAGACTAGGGCTCTTCTGTCGAAATCAGCTGAGCTGGAGATCGTTCACACATGCAGAGCCGACAGCATGGAGCATCCAGCGGTCGAGGTGAACAGGTGTTCCGGCCCTGAGAACATCTGGTTTGAGAGTAGTGCTAGTTGTTAGGCAGAGTGGTTTCACCTAACAGCAAACTTCTGAATGTATAAATAAATTCACTGCAGTCACTGAGCAGTTCTTTTCTCCACCAGGAGAGAATTCCACCTGATTCTACATTCTGTATCTGATCTTCATTTTTTCACCTTCTCGCCACCCTTCGTAGTCCTCACCCCTGGAAGTTCAAGAGCCACACCGGTCACAGCACTTTTCTTCCTTTCCAACTTCCTGTACTTTAAGATCCATTCCATGGAGTTCCTTAGGGGGGGCCCCAGGAGTACTGAGTCCCAGGTGTTTCCGTAGGCAACCATGTGGTAACATCCTTTTTGCTAGCCTTCCTCTTCTGCCTGCCCCTCACTCTCTCCTTTGCCAGGTGTGATGGGTGTCTACTGCCAAGGTGCACTGTATGACCAGGGATACTGGAGCTAGTTCAAACTGCTCCCTAGAACAAATAGTTTTTGTAAGGCCAATTTTATTAACATGTTGTTAAAAACAGCCATTATTTGTTTAAACCACTATGCTCTGAATGTCCTTTAAAATCCATGTTAAAACTTAATCCCCACTGTGGTGGTATTAAAAGGTGCGGCCTTTGGGAAAGTGATTAGTCATGAGTGGAGCTCTTATAAATGAGGTTACAGAAGGGCTGTAGGGACTAACCTGGGCCACTTTTGCCCTCCTTCCTTCCACCGTGCAAGGACATAGCACTTGCCTTTGCGTCATGTGAGGACCCAGCATGAAGATTCTCACCAGACACAGAGTCCTGGCTCCTTAATCTTGGACTTCCAAGCCTCCACAATTGTAAGAAATAGATTTCTACTCTTTATAAATTACCCAGTCAGTGGAATTTTGTTATAACAGAACAAACAGGGTAAGTTATACACTTATAAATAAATGATAGTTACAACAAAGATGATAAAATATCAAATATATCACCTCCTAATTGTTGTATTTTTTTTGGTCTGTGCACTTGAGGTTATTTACATGTCTGTAGCATATAATGGAAACACTATCCTATATACTAAGCATCACTTTCCAATTTCACTTTCAGTGACGTCACATAGGGGCCAGAAATCATCCACAGTGGGAGTAGATTACACCATAGAAATGAGCAAATACCACAAATAAATGTTTCAGTTATTGCTTTTTTAGACTTTAAGTGAAGGAGAAAATACTAGTAGTGTAGATTAAGCATGTGTCATGACTGTAGCCCTTCCACTAAGAAGAGAGAAATATTTTTCCAGTTTGTGAAAACTATTGACTACTCCTTCAAAGAAGTCATTCTTATGTTAACCAGTGAGTGAAGTCTCTAGTAGTTAAGAAGTGCATTTGAGGTTATTTACATGTATCATAGTAAATGAAATACTACAGTATTGATGCAAGACTTGCTAGCAGGTGACTCAGAACTGATTTGCAGCCCCTTACACTATCCTCTCTGTGAACAATTCAGCCCTAAAGTTATCAGCTGGGGCAGAGCAAGGTAGTTCTGCAGTGGTAGTGGAAGTGGGAGAAGGCATGGGGAGGCCATATGGTTCAGAGTGCAAATAGTGAGAAGAGAGAGGCCCTGTAGAACAGAGGATGGCACCAGGTATGGGAGACTGGCTATGTAGCAAGTACTCTAAGAATAATAGAAATAAGTTCTCTTGCTGTTGAAAAAGAGAGTTATACATACAGAAAGGAAAAAAGCTGTAACAATTCCCGGTGTTGGTTTAGAACTGGAGACATCTTGGTGAACTTGTGGTTTTCAGTAAAGAAAGGGATATCCACGCACACATGCACACACACCCATGCACATGCACATGCATATGCACTTCACGCACATACCCCCGGTTCTAACTATGGTGAATGCCTCCGAGCAGCAGCATCCCACTATCAATAAGCACACCAGCAATCAGATCTTGGCCTCTATGTACTGTTTCCTACTGACAGAGACTGAGGTTTCTTAGAGATATAGTTGACCCCAGGGCAAGAACACAGAAAGTACAGATGACCTAGAGTATCCCATTGGGTAGAAAGGCCCAACATGCTCAGAAGAGGACGGGGACTGAGTGAAAGGGAAACAGAAGCCAGCATGACTGGAATCCTACTGGCCAAATCGGAGACAATTTGAGCATCAAAATAAATAATAACAAGAAAGACTAAAATTGATTAAATAAAACAGGAAACCATAAGTCCAAACAGGTGTGCATAAGTAGGTGGATAAATTGAACGTTTGATCAAAAAAATGAAATGTTTACATGGTTTCAAGTTACCTACCCATGAAATGCATATCAATTATACAAAAAATAATTTTATAGTGGGAAAGCCCAGAGACACCAATTTAATCACATGAGCAAAATTAACACCACCAGTGGCAGAGAGAGATATATGTACCACTTGATAGAAGACCATGAAAATAACACATCTCCTGTGACATCACACCAAAAGTGCATAATCTGAACATAATCATGAGGAAACAGACAGATCTAAATTGAGGGATATGCTACAAAATATTTGGCCTATAAAATTTGAAATGTCAAGTGACATTCTCTCAGACTAAAGAAAGCTTAAGCAACATGACATTTAAATGGAGCAGGTGGTTCTAAACCATATCTTTTTTGAGGTTGAGATGTATTAGGTCAATTGGCAAAACTTAAATCGGACATGAAGATTAGATGATGGCAGAGTAGCAATAATTTCCTGACTTTGGTGGTCATGCTGTGGTTGTATAGAAAATGCCCTGTTTTTAGGAAGCACTGTTTACAGTTTTCCAGGGTGATAGATTATAGGCTGGAAATACACTCTCAAAAGGTTCTGGAATAAAAAATTTTTGCACTCTTGTTCCACATTTTTTGAAAATTTGGGATTGTTTCAAATTTTTTGAAGGAAGAAGTCTAGTTGTGTGACCTACAGTCTACTACTTACCTTTAGCATGTAAGTAAGGGGAAACAAAATAGAAAGTAGATTGGAGAGCAAAGATTTCTTCAAAGAAAGCTGTAACCCAGTATTTAATGAATCCTGTCCATTTTAGCTGGGGTGCAGGGAGACTCATTCCCCTTTTCACACAAGCCTTAGACAACATATCTGCCTGAGAGGTTGCATTCTGCTTCCAGCTTGATCCTTGTAAAGGGGCAAAAACCCACAGAGCCACTTTGCTCTGCAACCAGAACAGGGAGAGGTCTGAGAACAGCTTACTCTTGCAGAACTGAGCACAGAGAGAAGACAAAATATCTCCCAGGAACAGTAAACATCATGGAGGACAGCTATACTGGGTCACCTTGAAAGGGTCCAGCCCCAGGAGCTGTCTGGTGGCCATAGCGATCTAGGGAGCAAGAAACTTGGGGTGAGGAGAATGAGAAGGAGGGAGAGGGAATCATAAGTGGTCAGCTGGACAGTGTATTGCCCACGTCAGGAAATAGATAAGCTATGGGCACTACCTGACATTCCTTCAAGGAAAAGAATCTCCTAAAAACCTGCAAAAACACCTGTGAGAGAAAGAGAGAGAGACAGAGAGAGAGAGAGAGGAAGCCAGTGTTTAACTATCTGACACCTAGGAAGCATCTGCAGCAAAATCCACTATGTGTACTATTATAAGACAAAAGCCATGAAAATTCCACTGTAGAACAGTCGGAGGCAGAAGAGGAATGAAAGAGCCAGGAAAAGAAGTTGTAGGAGAATAAAGTACATCCCACCCTTCCCACTGCAAGACTCCAAGCTTAGATCAGGCCAAGAAGTTCTTAATTAGAAGAAAACTTGAAATGTTGATTTGGACCGTCATGTTTTAACACTAGAAAGCAAGACTAAAATGGCTGAAAGTGACCAACACTTATGGACAGGAAAGGAAAAGCCAATAGACCCTGTTAGGGAAAAAACAAAAAGTGGCTCTGGGCCTCTTCCTGCTCAGTCCAGCTCATTTGGTTTGCTGGTTGCACACACATTAGCATGCCAATGCACGCTCATCTGGACCCAGTCATAGGCCCAGCGCGCTGCCTTTCAAGAGAACAGGGCATCTCCCCACAGTGAGGGAGTAGAGGCTACCAGGAAAGCCATTAGGTGAGAGGCAGCAAAACCGGGGGGAGGGGGGCAATGCAAAGCACAGTTGCAGGGAAATTTGTTTTGCTTGTAGCGGCTTCCTGGGAAAACCACAGCTACAAGGATTAGCAATCAGGCCTGGTTCTTCCAGTGCAGAAGCCTCAGCACTGCACACATTGTGAAAGCTGAAAACCCAACAAAGAAGCAGTGACCACCAGGGAGTTTCACCAACAGTGATGCTGGTCACACACCACTGCAGCAGTCCTTAACCTGAGCTGCATCTTGAAATTACCTGGGGACTTGAAAAAAACCGATGCCTGGGACCTAATCTCAGGCCTTGGGACTTTTTAAAGTTCCCTGGGAAATTCTAACGTGCAGACCAGGGGGAGAACCGCAGCTCCATTATAATGGATTTTGTTACTTGCCTGGGGTGGTGGTGGTGGGGTGATGTTTAGTCTTAATTATAAATATCAACATATCAACTCCAGGAAGGTTTTGCTGTGCATTTTGTTACTTGCCTGGAGAGAGAGAGACACAGACACAGACACAAAGAGAGACAGAAACAGGGAAAAGAAAAAAAAATGGTTAGTCTCAGTTATAAATATCAACATATCAACTCCAGAAAGGTTTGGCTGTGCATGAACCTCATCCCTGAAACAGTAACTTGGAGGAAATATAAACACACAAATATTGGAGCATAGATTTGCTTGCTGGGCATAAGTATAGATATGGAGCTGGAGCATCTTCTTGGTAAAACATGTGTTGAAGAGTGGTTTTCCTGCAGCTGGAGGTGACAGCAGTCCTTCTCATCCGCACTTATTTACCTGGTCCTCCTCCCAAAGAAACACATTAGATCTTCAAAAAGCCACAGAAAAGAGCCAAGCCAGAGAGAAGGCCCACCAGGAGACCGAACTGGGGACTTCATGTCAGCTGTTCTTGGGCCAACAGAACCTCGACAGTACAGCATTCCCACCCCCTTATTGACACTAGCATTTCAACGAAAGTGGAAAACAGGCAAGCATTTAGAAGGCTCTTCCTTTTAAGGGACTTTTGCATTATCCAATTCCCATGCCATTTTCAACTCCATTCCCTGCTTCCAGATTATTTTTAATAGCTCCCCATTAGTATTCACATCACAAGAAAAATATTTAGATTCCTCTACTTGGAAGTCAAGGCCTTTCACAATCTGTTTCCAACCTAATTTTCTACCCTTATCTCCCTTTCCCCACCCGGAACACATTATCTTCCACCAAATGAGTAAGTCCACTCATTATCCCAAAATTTTATCAAACCACTTTTTTCTTCCATATACTTTTTTCCTTAAAAGTATTTTTCTTAAAACATATTTATTGACAATTATTTTTCTGACTTACAATGATAACTTGTATTTACTCCCAAACTGAGACAAGAATATAGTTAAATAAACTTCTATACAAGTGGTTGTCCTTTTTAAAAAAAAAAACTAATAAAAAGAAAATGCTGAGCATAGCATCAACAATCACCACTGTAAACTGGAATAAACTGACGCACTATCTTCAGTCCTTCATCTCTCTCTGGAGCCTTTGCAGTGTCACTTAGCAGCTCCAGCTAACAAAAAATTTAATATAGTTCCCCATTCCATTGTGCACAGTTTATGACTTATTTTGGCCAATGGGCAGGTTTGATATAAGCCGATCACTGCAGTTGCTACTTTTGCACGGCTAAGGGTCCCAGGCTAGCCCTTCAGAGGGTGAGAAACCATTGACCAGTGACTGCAACCACTCCACTCCACAGCCAATCAACTACTCCACATGTCTGGGAGTGAACTCAGTTAAAGTTGAAAGAAACTCCTCACCAAGCGTATCCTAGGTAAGTCACCACTTGCACCTAGCAGACATGTAAGTGAGCCCAACCCAGACCAGAATTGCTTCGACAGGCCGTCCTCCACTGTTGATTTAGTAAATATTGAATTGTTCTCAACCACTGAATTTGAAGATGGTTCATTGCACTGCACTACTGTGACAATAAATAATGGATGCCCGTGCTGCTCCTGCCCTCCCCCCGGCAACTCAATTGTGATCACTTCAGTGAGGTAAAAACAACTGGGCAAAGACCAACTGCAGGGTGTTAGAGCGAGGACTCTGCGGCACATAACCACTGAGTGCTTCTGCACAGCACTGCAGTAGTCATGGGAGCTCCATAATATGTCCCGGATGAAGGAGACATCTGGTTGCAACAGATGCTGTGTTTCAACAATTTCATGAAGTCATAACTTCCAAACTTTTAAAAAATATAACTGACCCATTGCTATCATTTACTTACCCTTTTTTCCCCTTTGCAAGTCAAAATTGTTAGCCAGTGCATATAAAACACACAGGAAAAACTATTTCTGTAAAAGGCTTCCCCAGAAACTCAGATGGCTCTTCCCATTGCAGAAAGCCATTTCACTTGAGCTGCCAGGCTGCTTCTCCAAGAGCTCAAGCCTCACCAGTCACAGTAGCTGGTGTAAAAGCTAACCTTAGAAAACATACATCACTTCTCCACCCATAAAATTCAGACCAGATCTGTAACGGAGACATTCATAAAATTGGAGTTTCTGAGTGCCATCTTTGCTTTCAAATTCTTCAGAATGGTCCGAGTAGGAGAAAGCCTGTCTGGAACTATCTATGGGCAGGGAAGTAGGCTTTGGATGGGCAGTGACCAGTAGGCAGGCCCAGCCCGACACTTTCCCAGGCCACCTCCTCTTGTAAGTTTATGGCTCACTACTTCTCTGCCCACCTTTGACCATTTTTCAAGCAACTAAACCTACAACTGAAGAATACATTTCTAGGAGCAACGTTAGAAACTTGTTGGCATTTTAGAATTCTGTCTTCATTACTATCTTCAGTAGCCAGCTGTAAATGAGCTTATTAACTTCTCATAGGCTATTTCTATTTTACCCATCTCATCTTTCACAGAAGGGACATGTTTCAACCAATTATTTCCAGTCCTGATACTTGGATTTATATTACAGATGGTTATTAAATTTATTTAGACAGCGCTTACTACTGAGTATTAATTTATTAATGTGTTTATTTAGACATAGCCATAGCCAGCCTGGAAAGATATAGTCCCTCCTTCTCAAAATGCAAACTTTACTTCTGACTGCAGACCTTACAATTTATCTGGACGAAGTACTGATATTGGCAGGTTCTCCTTGACTACACTTTAAGAGTCTGTCTCTTTGATATAGCCAGGAGGATAAAACTGCCATATCCACATATGTCTTCAATTGCTAACATATTCATTTTCCACTGCTTCCTACCTTGGAGACTTTTTCAATCTGTTTAATACTAGGAAGGAGCCAGGTTGCTATTTTGGATTTAACTATGAAATATTTATTGAGTTCTAATTTACCAAGAGCTATTTGAAACCCCAGGACCTTAGGAATTGGATTGTTTTTTATAAAAATGGGCCCAGAGATTGATCAAGTAATAGGAGAAGGAAGAAGGAAAACCATTTTGACTTAAAGGATCTGCACACAAGAGCACATGGATTAAAAGTACTTACAGGACAAGAAGGGAAGCTTGTGAGTGTTTCGTTCACTTTTGTGTCTAGAACATGAGCACTGGACACTATCTCAGAGGTAATATACTACAAATTGCATTTTATATGAGGAAACTAAGGTCCAGAGGGTTTCAGCAATCTATTCAAAGTCCCACAGATATCCAGTGGCAGAGTTAGGATTAGTTTTTTTATGCTTTCTAAACCTGAAGCAAATGACCCATTAATATCCTGAGCAAGTTACTGAGTCACTGAGCAAGCAAGCACCCTGAGGTTTATTTGCTTAATCAGATTGCTTTCCTAGCACCCAGCAGTGGGCCATAAAGAAAGAAGTACTTCAGTGGGATAGAGAGAAATGATAGGCCCTTGGCATTTGATAGCTGCAGCTCCATTTCATTTCAAGTTCCCATTCTGAAGCAACGTCAAAGGCCTAGGTAATATAGCAACCTGTAGTTTTGTTAAGATATCAATTTGAGACCAATATATCTGAGACACCAGTCAAAGGTGCCCAGCCAGCTAATCAGCACCGACCACAGTCTCAGTTCAATTGTTCTCTGCTCACTGAAGATGCATGCTATGAAACTCTGGTAGGTGGTTTTTGAAAACTCATTTCTATGTTTAAAAACAATGGCCATCAGATGGGAGAGACAACTTCAGGGGAGGTTAGAAAGGTAGTTTGTTAGCTGTAGTTAGTGAACAGTGTGGGTTTCAGTACAGAAACTTTCAATTCTCGGTGGAAATAAGAATTAAAAGAAAACCAACAACTTGTATATTCTCTTCATCCCACTGGATCATCAAGCTTGGGAAGTCAGAAAGGGCTGGCGTACAGTCTTCTGGGCTGGCAAACGTCTACAGTAAACTTGCTAACTCAGGAGCTCATCTGAGAGGGGTCTGCTGAGCAGAGATCCAGACTTAGCCCACCAATGTGGAAAAGAAACAGACAATGGGTGGAAATCAAAGCCTTCCAGAGCTACTTCCCCAAGTAGCTCTCACATAGTGTGTAGACAGGGACCTCCTACCACAGCAAGATCACTCTACAGTGGCACATGCCAAAAGACAGCCTAGGCTCAGGGTTGGACATCAGACTTGTAGAAGCACAAGAGCTATAGAAGGAAGGACCTAAGGAAAATAGACAGGCCTCAGAAAGTCTAGGTCATGCCCTTCCGGAGGACCTGTAGGAAACTGAAAGATGCCTGTTCTCCTACAAACTCGAGGACCAGGAGGAATTGTTGTGATTTCCAAGACTCACTGAGCTGTTCCAGTCATCTTCTCTGCTAGGGCCACCACCAAAGACCAAAGAACGCAGAACCAGCAGTGTTCTGGGCTGTGCAATTTCCTGCCATTGGCCCCTTTCCTAAGATCTTGGTGAAGAAACCAGAGGCGTGTCTTATTGCAAAGAGGGTGGCAAGTGGACTACCTGCTTACTTATGCTCCCCAAAGCCGCACTTCTCTACTAACCACGGTTTCCATGTAGGCCAGCAGAAAAGTTCCCACACTTCATTCTGTGACTATTCACCAAGCTGGAGGAAACCCCACAACTGTCCTTTTTCAGCAAGATTTGCTGTCCCATTATGTGCCAGGTGCTTTATACGGTCTTATTTATACTTTGTAACAGCTTCCTTATAAATAACACAGCCAAGTGAGTATTTATAAATGAAGAAGCTAAGTTTTGGAGAAGTTAAGTAATTTGCCCAAGGTTACACAATCTGTAAGTAATTTTGGCTGGGATAAAACCAAATCTAAATCTTGTGCTCTTTCTCTGACAGTAAGGGATAGCCAAGATCTAAGAAAGATGCGATGTTTAGGATCAGTCCAAACAAGAGACCGAGCCTCTCTTGCCTGAGTTATTACCGGGTCAGTCCTGGCAAGTTATACCAAGGCCATATCTCTCATGCCACCCACGATGCTGATGCCCACGCTTTCAGTGGCACACTGAGAGGATCCCTCAAGTGGCTATGAGCACTCCCAGCTCCTGAATTCTCTGCTATACTAAACCCAGGATGATAGTGACAGAGTGCAACCAGTCTCTCAAAGAAAGTCAACCCACACCCCAACCCAAGACCTCGAGAACAGAAACTGGGAGGGGAGTTGGAAGAAATCAACTGTTTTAGTCTGACTACAAGTCCAGACCCTCATTTATTAGGTTTCTATGGCTGCTATAACAAATTACTGCAATCTGATGCCTCTCCAGCAGAGAGTTATTTTTTTTTCTTTTTTTCTTTTTCAGCCCTTTTCACTTTCCAGAGGCATTTGCATTCTTTGAGTTTTGGCTCCCTTCCTTCATCTTTGAAATAATCCCATAGAAGGCTGAATCTTCACGGTGTCTTCTTCCATAGTCTCCTCTCTCCCTGGCTCTTCTCTGCTTCTCTTTTCCACTTTCAGGAACTTTTGTGATTGCAACTGGGCCCATCCGGGTAATTCAGGATGATCGCCCCATCTCATTTCCTTCAGTGAGTCCCATCTGCAAAGTCCCTTTTGATTTGAAAGGTAATACATGTATGAGTTTTAGTAATAAAGACATGGACCTCCTCGGGAACCCATACCCCAGAAGGTCAAAATGTCTCCTCAAGCCATTCTTGCACACAGAAGTAAAAACAGTTTTTGCACCTCTGGCCTGAGGCCACCTTAGACAGTGAGCAAGCTGAGGACAGGACTACCTCTGTCTTATTAACCAGTGTCTGATACATGGAAGGCAGTCTGTGAGTTGTCAAGAATAAGCAAGAGCCGACTTGACCAACAAATCTGCCTCTCCTAACCGGCTTTAAACCCAACGACCTTGGCTTACTCACACCTGCCTTCTCTCTGGAGGCTGAATGCTAAACCTGAACTTCCTGGCCATGACTCCCCACTTCACCCCTACCCTCAGCACAGAACATGGGCTGTATTCACCCCCACAGAGTCCGTCAGCCTCCAGTAAGAGCAATGCCGCTTGTGGTGACGAGTTTGAAAATACTGAGATATTGCTGGAGAAGGTCCTGAGAAATCCCCCAGAAATGTGTGTGAGACATCCTATCCCACACCTCAGGGGTTTAAATCACTGGGTGAAGAAGCCCCTCACCCTGTAAAGTGTTGCTATAGCTGTACGCAAGAAGGCCCTCAGAGTAAAAGCCAAACTGTTCAAATACAAAACAACTGACAAAGGGCTCTGCAAAAGGAGGTGTGCAGAGCTCATCAATGCTTGGCTCCTACCACCGCTCTAGTGACCCTCCGGCACATTCCCCAGTCTTCCAGTCATACTGAACAACCAACCTCACACCCTTGCCTCTGAGATTTTGTACAACATCTTAGTGAGTTAACTCCAACTTTGAGATGAGCAAACTAAGACTCAGAATCAGTAAAGAACTTGCCCAAGGTCACGTAGCCTATAAGTGAGAGAACTAAGTTCTAACCCACTCTGACTCCTAACTCTGATAGGATTTCTGTCTCATTATCCAACCCCTTAACCAAGCATGATGGTACAAGCCACTCTCCAGGGACCAAGGCTTTGCTAGGTAACCAGGAGAGTCCACTGAACAAAACTCTGTGTGGCACGGGGAGCCTCGGGCGGGGAGTGCCGGTTTTTTAGGTCTTTGGACCGGCAACTCACTCCCGGCCTGGTGGTTTCCCGGAAGGAGGGCTTCCGGCACACAGGGAGCTGCGGGTGTGGAGCACCAGCCTTCTGGCTGGCTAGCTTCCTGCCTGCTGGCTCCCGGAGGGTGGGCCCCCAGCGCACCGGGAGCCTCGGGCGGGGAGCGCCGGTCTTCGAACCGGCGACTCACTCCCGGCCTGGTGGTTTCCCAGAAGGAGGGCTTCCGGCATACAGGGAGGTGCGGGTGGGGAGCGCCAGCCTTCTGGCTGGCTAGCTTCCTGTCTGCTGGCTCCCGAAGGGTGGGCCCCCAGCGCATGGGGAGCCATGAGGCGGCGAGCGCTATTGCGCGCCGGCCCTTAGGCCGGCAGCCGCCGCTCAATTGGGTTCTATCATGACACAGAGAAACAGTGACACAATTGGCCCACCATGCACCAGCTGCATTTGCCCACCCACGGATGTGTGTGAATCATTGAAACTTTGAACAACCCCTGGGAATATATACCATACAACGGGCCACTCTTGCTCCTGCCATTGGGAACCAG